>NW_026463866.1:0-66749 GCF_021730395.1 Mercenaria mercenaria
CCGTATTTTCCTGATATATGAACTAATTTCATATATGGGACACACTCAGAAAGATGACATAAACCGAAGGTTAAACATACCTACAGCAGAATACTAGGAAAAAAAACAAGACAAAGACAGTCTTTCATACGATTATATTTTTTTGTCCAACAAATGAAATAAGCAGAAACTCTAATTGAAAAACTAGTAATTCGCACATTAGAAATATATAGACCCAAGGCATACAAAAGATCTAGACTATATGTGTATTTGTTTCTGTATTTTAGGTTGATATCAAATTCTTTACACTTTCAGGTTGATAATAAAGTTCTGCATAATATGAAATTTAATTATAACCAACCTTTTTAGTATAACCCTTTAAAACAATGATACGCATCACAACCGCTTACCTGTTAGTCTAGACAAAGCGTTTATTTGTAGTAAGATTACCAATTTTCTAATGATAAAAGATCGTAAATATTATTTTTTTCTGAGATTCAAGTTTTTTACGAGGAGATGGATAAATCAGTAGATGGATAAATGGGTAAATGCTTATATAGCATTTGATAAAAGGTTTATGTTAGACGATTTTGTTTATTTTCATAATAATCATATGAGCCGTGACATGAGAAAACCAACATATTGGGTTTACGACCAGTATGGATCCAGACCAGCTTGCGAATCCGCGCAGTCTTGTCAGAATCCATGCTGTTCGCTAACAGTTTCTCCAATTCCAATAGGCTTTAAAAGCGAACAGCATGGATCCTGTCCAGACTGCGCGGATGTTGATTTTCTCATGGTTCGGCTTATATATTGTCTCGAAATATTCACCTTGAACTGATTATTATTTGCGTTTTCGTTAAATTACGCATATGTAAATCCTAAAAATATCTATATTATACAATTAATCGGTATCAAGGTGGGTCTGATATCCGCCCATATTACCAAGGTATCATTTTATTTTAAGTAATGTAATAAAATGTTATCGATACCTGCTTTATTTTAATAGTTTTTAATCGTTTTCTCTTGAAGTATTTATTTTCTAGTACGCTTGTGACAGGTAATTTGTTTTTTTTTTTGTCTGGGACATTATTAATATGATCACCTTTAATATTTGGACCATAAATATCACTATACGGTTGGTCAAATAAGTGGTAATTTTGCAAATAAAATTTGGTGGAATGCATATGGCAAGACGTAGGACTCGAACCCTAATTTTGTCAGCTAAACGCTTAGTCCGCTCATCTACCTACACATGCGACAGTTCATCGAGGGGTAAGTGCTTAATGGTGTTATGTACCATATTTTACGTTTTTCACTTTTTTTCCATTTCTGGTAGAGTTTTTCAAGCCGCACAATTTGCACCAATCTGCGTCATTATATCATATATCTTTGATAAGTTATTTAATTAGGATCAAACCAGCCATTGCAGAATTCCTATCACTAATTTATGCGAAAATTACATAGCATGTTATCGAAGTAAATTTGTCTTATTGTAAATGAACCAAAACAATCTTATAGCTGCTTTTGGCAGGCCGCATTTTAAGGCTTTAGGAGATTTTTTTTAAAACTCAAAAACATGTAAAGAAAAGATAGCACGTTTTGGCAGAGCAGTTGTCTACATATGTGACGTCGTCTTTGAAAACCGGTCCAGATGACGTAATATTGAGAAGCGACGTTTAAAGTTGCGCCAAGTTTACGCGCGCAGCTTTCTTACACATGTTTTAATTAGCAAAAGTTTGACCGTTAAAGTACGACTGCTTGTTACATGATTGATAACAGCCTGCTAGAGAAAGAATATTTAGACATCAGACCTGTAAAAAAATAGTGGTATTACGCCTGAGACAAATATTTCGTTCAAAATCAGTTGTTTCCCCTTCGCTACTGTATGTTTCCGGTTTCGGATTTTATCAGGGAACCATGTGAAATTTACTTTTGTTTAACTATCTTTTGTTCAACGTTGAAGGGATCTGAAACTTGTAATACTGTTTACTGATTTGGTAAGTACTGTTTATAAACAGTTGTTAATGTAGATTCTCTAATATATTTGAAACTTTCACTGAAAGTCTGTCTTTTACCTGGAAGTGAATCTAATACATACCGAGAGAAATTTATGAAATTTATCTTGTGGCCACTAAACACAGATGATTTCATTATGTCTGTGTATTTAATATAAAATGGCCAGTTTGGTTGTCACAAAGATTATTGAAGGCAGACAGCTTCTTACTCAAGGTGACCAGGATTCATCAAATAATTTCATTGTCCATAGTAAGCATTAGTATGGAAAAATAAAAAAATACATGTAGCTATGATATTAAATAAATTTGATGCAGACTTATTGATCCCTGCCTATGTCACATCATTTCTCGAAAAGTCCCCTCTCACAGTAGTAGCCAAGGTATTTTGAAAGGAAATATGTAGATGTCCAATAACCGGACGCCTACCCTGCATTCTAGCTGTCCGGCGACAAGACGACTAGCTCTCCGCGAATGGTTTTCTACCTGTTCGGCGATCATTTTATATATGAATACTGTAGATAAATTTGTAATATTTTTTTGCATACAATTGAATATCACTGTAAGCTTATCAGACAATATTTTAAAATTGATTACGACGCCAAACCTATAGGATAGTAGGATCGTCTGTACGTTGGCTAAAATGGCTAGTTTGACGATTCTAGCGCTTCCATTTATAAATGTGATGTTTTTGCTGTGGGTCTCAGATCTTTTTCGCTTGTGACTACTCTCTTTCCATTATTGTTGATTCAGAATGTTTGTAACATGATGATTGTATATGGATAGTGGAAATTTATGCTACATAATGAATATCTTTTTATTTGTTAAATTGTTGAGCATTGTTGAGTGTGAAACAATTGATGATTTTTAAAAAATAGATTCATAGTACAATAACTTTTAAAGTATTTTATGGTAAATTGATGAAAACTTTCACAATCACATTATTAATTAAGTATTCAGTTTTTGATTTTTAGTAATGTTTACAGGACATGTAATGTATCTTCTTTCAGACAATATTCCTTGTTCCTTTGATGGTTCATTCCACTACAGCTGGTTCATATACCCTACAACAGCCAGGAAATTGGTCTGTTTACTTTAAGATCTGAAGAAAATGTAACTTATTTTGGATGTGCTTTGAGGAATCAATTAAATAACATGCAGCTTATGGTTCCTATTATAATTTTAATGCAATATATTATTAACTTGTTGTATTTTAAAAGAGGATTTTATATCCAGATTCCTCTTTTTCAGCCAAAACCTTTAAAAAAAGCGCGCTTTTTTTCCAAATTCTGTTTGTCTCTCTTCGTAAATTTTTTAGCGAAGAAAAAATCAACACGCATTTCTTCACACATTTAACCTCATCACCTAAAAATGTACGTGCTTTTTTCCCAATTTACAACATACTTTCTTCGTAAATTTTTCAACGGAAGTAAAAATCAACACATAAAATGACATGTCATGATACATTTATTTCATATATATAATACATATAATACATAATAAAAATCATTATTCATACTCTACAAAAGCGATGTTATTTGGAAATTTTCAAATACAATAAAGTTCGTAAATTTACGAACAACCGTTTAATGGCATTTCATAAGAAATAAAAACATACTTAAGTTTTAGCGCTAAGATATTATTAATTAAGACAAGTTCGTAAATTTACGAATGGAATAAGTCGTAAAAATTTCATACAAACTAATACATAAATTGGATTTTAAAAGTCTTCAAAAGAAGTAGTTCGTAAATTTACGAAGTTTGCCAAAAGCGATGTTATTTGGAAATTTTCAAATATAATAAAGTTCGTAAATTTACGAACAACCGTTTAATGGCATTTCATAAGAAATTAAAACATACTTAAGTTTTAGCGCTAAGATATTATTAATTAAGACATGTTCGTAAATTTACGAATGGAATAAGTCGTAAAAATTTCATATAAACTAATACATAAATTGGATTTTAAAAGTCTTCAAAAGAAGTAGTTCGTAAATTTACGAAGTTTGCCAAAAGCGATGTTATTTGGAAATTTTCAAATATAATAAAGTTCGTAAATTTACGAACAACCGTTTAATGGCATTTCATAAGAAATAAAAACATACTTAAGTTTTAGCGCTAAGATATTATTAATTAAGACATGTTCGTAAATTTACGAATGGAATAAGTCGTAAAAATTTCATATAAAATAATACATAAATTGGATTTTAAAAGTCTTCAAAAGAAGTAGTTCGTAAATTTACGAAGTTTGCCAAGGCTTGGCACGAAACAATGTAACATTAAAATGGAACAATCAGCTTTGTAGAAAAAAGAAATGTGCATTTGTCACTGTTCGTAAATTTACGAAGTAGCTTAAACTGATTAAATTTCTCTTTTTTTTTGCAAACATTTGAGAAAGTTAAGCAGCTGGACTTTGTAAATTTACAAACAAGCTAAAAAAGTGAAAGAAATAAGGAATGTAAATTTGACACAGTTCATAAATTAACGAACAAGTAACAACAAGTAGCTTCTACTGAATCAAATTTCTATTCTTTTTTTTTTTTTTTTTTTTTTATTGAGGCCCCATATGGGTAACCCCGTTTATTCCTTTACATACATGAAAACAGTAACATACACACAATACTATAATCCAGTATACAAAAGCAATGCAATAAAATGCAAACAACACAATGAATAAATATAAGTTTCAGTTTTTCAATCATATTTATCAAATATGTATCGATTCAATTATAATATTCCATATGTATGTGAAAGGAAAGTGTTTTTTTTTTTAAAGGAAGATGTGATGCTGATTGATGAAAAAGGAAGGGGATAGATAAGAGAAGAAAAAAATGGGATCGTTTCCATTTAAATTGAAAAACTATATTCGATTTATGCTAGAAAAGAATAAAATTTTTGGGGTGGCTAAATTTCAGTTAGAAAAGACCATTTGGATTCATGTTTATCTAATCTATCTTTCATTAAAGCTATTTCTTTTTCCAGGGATATACGCAAATATAGATATTCAAGAAACTGTTTAAAAATTGGGATTGTCTTCCTGTATTTCATTCTAAAAATGAAAAACTTACATAATATAATAACAAAATTTATTGCGCTTTTCATTTTAGTATTTCCTATACAACCAAAACAGACATCTTCAAAATTGACTGTATAGGGGATATTTTTAGTTTCGAAAAAATTGTTAAGTATATTCCATAAAGCCTGCACGTCCTGGCACTCCCAATACAGATGCTCGGTTGTTTCAATATTCATGTTGCAGAAATCACATAGATTACTGGAGACCAGTTTACATGTATATAAATATTTGTTTGTGGGTAACAAACGCATTAAGAATCTATACTGAAAACTTCGAAGTGTGTATCAATAGTAGTTGTAAGCGGTACTGTATATATACGCTTCCAGTTAATGTCGCGATTTTCAAAAACATCGTTCCATTTGTTTTCTGCTTTTATGTCTTCAATGGGCATACATTTTATTTGAATTTTATATAGTAATTGATTATGTTTATCAATGTTTTTTATTTTATTAATTAATGTATTGTCCCTATTATTATTTAAGAAATTTTGGGTCATATATTTTATGCTGCTTTTTGGAATACTCTTTATTAATTTAAAATAGTTAAGGTAATCATGTTCCTCTAAGTCTAACATTTGTTTCGCTTCATTAAATCTGTAAAAACATTTTGCCGAAAGTCGAACAACTGGTCTATATATTTTATATTTTATCATACCAATTATTCCAGAAAATTGTTTTGTTTTGCATTCGTATTTCCGAGTTATTCCATATAACATGGTTTATATCTTCTCTTATTTGGTTGTATTCATGGCTAATCTTAAACCAAGCAATTAGAATATCTTTTAAGAATATATTCCTATTGCAGATAAGATCTATGTCATCTTTATTTAAGTTACATTCAAAAACTAATTGAGCACCAAACTTTTCAAGAGCATTTACGTAAAATAATTTCCAGGGACCTTTATTCTCGTCACATATTATCCGTTTTACCCAACAGGCTTTTATGGAATGCAAAAATAACCTAATATCTGTTAATTTTAACCCTCCTAGTTCGTAGTCTTTAGCTAAAACCTTACGTTTTATTTTCTCGGATTTATTATCCCATATAAAACTGAAGACCGTTCGGATAATATCTGTTAAAATGTTTTCTGATGGATTCGGCAAGACAGTAAAGGGATATATGAGTTTTGGCAGAGCAAACGTTTTTACTACAGTCACTTTACCTAAAAGAGTGAGCTTTCGGTGTTGCCATTGTTTTAAACAGTTTTTGAATTCTTGTAATTTCGGCTCAAAGTTTAATTTTATATTTGATTCCCTGTCATTATAAAATGTCATACCAAGAGTTTTTGCGCTTTTTGATGTCCAAATGAAATCTTTCTTTGTTGCGTATTTCACATCTGAGTTTTTTAATGATCCTACTCTAAGTATTATTGTTTTTGTTATATTAAGAGTAAGTCCCGAAACATTGCCAAAATCAGTTATAACATCTATTAATCTCTCAAACGATTCTTTATTACCGTTGTTAATATATGTTGCATCATCTGCAAAAAGTGTTTGCTTTATTTCAGTATTTCCTATATTGATTCCTTTGATGTGTTCATCTTTTCTTATAGTATTAGTTAATAATTCCATGCAAACGATAAACAGCGAAGAAGAAAGAGGACAGCCTTGTCGAACCCCACGTTCAATTTGAACACTCTCTGATAAAAAACCATTGTTAATAATCAGACTGGTGATACACTATAAAAGAGCTTTACCCATTTTATGAAAGACTGTCCAAAATTGAAGTGCTTTAAACTTAGCGTTATAAAATCATGGCTTAAACTATCAAATGCCTTTTCATAATCTGAAAACAAAAGAAGACCAGGTAAATTTTGTTGATTGAGATATTCTATGATTTCAAAAATAAGGCGCACATTTTCTCCTATATATCTTCCTTTCATGAATCCAGTTTGCTCGTAACTTATAATATGTGGTAAAACGTTTTTAAGTCGATTAGAGATAGTTTTTGTTGCAATTTTGTAGTCAACATTAAGTAAACTAATTGGTCGCCAATTCGCTAGTGAAGTTTGATCTTTTCCAGGTTTGGGTAATAATGTTAAAATACTTTGTTTTTGCAGGTCTGACATTTCACCCTTCTCATATGAATAATTAAGAGCGTTTATGAAGTATACCTTAATGTCTTTCCAAAATATTTTATAAAATTCTGTTGTAAGACCGTCGGAGCCTGGGCTTTTATTGTTTTTCATGTCAAAAAGGGCTTTAGTACATTCCTTATCTGTGAGTTTTCCTTCACATGTACATTTTTCTTCATTAGATAATTTCCTTATAGATTCGTCAAAAAAGTTTATTGTGGACGATTTCAGCTGCCGTTTTTTATACAAGTTTTTATAAAATTTAACTTCTTCATTTAATATCTCTTTTTTATTATTTATTTCTTGTCCTTCGATTACCAATTTTGTTATATTCTTTTTTTCTGCATTTCTCTTTTCTAGATTTGCGAAGTACTTAGTATTTTTTTCATTGCCTTCAATATTTAGTGCTTTAGATCTAATTATAATGCCATTCACTTTTTTATCGTAAAGATTGTTTAATTGTTCTTGTTTATCTTGTAAGCTTTCTTTTATTTCTTTTATATCTATTTCCTGACTTTGAAGTTCAATTTCTAAATCTTTAATTTCTTTTATAAGTTTAAGCTCTTGTTTTTTATCTATTTTCTTCTTATTAGTCGAGTATCTTATCGACGTATTCCTTATATTTCCCTTTATTAATTCCCATAGAACATCAGGCTGTGCTTCCGCATTGAATTCAGCAGTTTCAGTAATACTTTTCCTTATCAAAATTTGAAAGTCCTCATTTAATAAAAGACTGTTGTTAAATTTATAATAACCTGGTCCTCTTTCAATGTTACTGAAATTTACATTAAATATTACTATAGAATGATCTGTCTTGAAACCAGGTTTAATCACACAGTCATTTGTTAAGCTGCATAAATATTCGGAGATAAGAAAAAAGTCTAGCCTACAGAATATTGGTGGATTTGTATTTGAATGCCACGTAAAATCACATCTTGTTTTATTTAGGTATCTCCAAATATCAATTAAATTTAATTGTTGTTGTATTGAGTTCAGTTTACGTCTTGATTTCACATGGGTGTCTTGTCGGCCATTTTTCTTATCATAATTTATATCGAGTACTGTGTTAAAATCTCCTCCTATTATAAAGTTTTTGTCATTATTTTCTATTAAAAAAGTTTCTAGTTTCGAAAATTCGAAAAAAATTGGATATCATCATTGTTCGGACCATAAACATTTAAAATCATAAGATCGTTATCATTGATTTTTATTTCTAATGCAGATAATCGGCCTTTAACTATTTCCGTAAAATTAATTACTTCATATTTCTCTTTAATATTTAATAGCACGGCGATTCCTTCTTTATTGGAATGTATGCCGCTAAAAAATGCTTCACCGTTCCAGTCATTTTGCCATATTTTACTGTTTGCGTTAATTAGATGTGTTTCCTGTAATAAGCAGATTGAGAAATTTTGATGCTTTAGCCATTGAAATACTTGTTTTCGTTTTCTTGTATTAATAAGACCCCTAACGTTCATTGACATTATAGATGTTGCCATGATAGACCAAATGAATGGTACTGAAATACACTTTTAAAAATGGAAACGATCATAGCTAAACGAGTAAGGGAAGTAATCTTGAAAAGCATGTTTATGAGTAGGTCTATTCTTGCAAAAATCTGAAAAACTTCAAAAGTTCAACTTCGTAAATTTACGAACAAGATAAATATTGAAAAAAAAATACAAATGGGAAGAAATGTAAATCTGACATAATTTGTTAATTTATGTACAAGTATCAGCTTCGTAAATTTACGAATGAGCTTAAAGTAATACTAATTTCTTTTTTTGCAAAAACCTGAGACACTTCCACTTCGTAAATTTACGAACAAGATGAAAACTGTGAAAAATTAACAAATGCGAAAAAAATGTAAATCTGACATAATTCATTAATTTATGTACAAGTAACAGCTTCGTAAATTTACGAAGTAGCTGGAAGTGACTAAAATTTCTATTTCGCCAATATCTGAGAAACTTCAAAAGTTCCACTTCGTAAATTTACGAACAAGATGAAAATTGTGAAAAATTTACAAATGCGAAGAAATATAAATCTGACATAATTCAATTAATTTATGTAAGAGTAACAGCTTCGTAAATTTACGAAGTAGCTCGAAGTGACTAAAATTTCTATATTGCAAATATCTGAGATCTTAACTTCAAAGTTCCACTTCGTAAATTTACGAACAAGATGAAAATTGTGAAAAAATTATAAAAGTGAAAAAATGTAAATCTGACATAATTTCTTAATTTATGTACAAGTAACAGCTTCATAAATTTACGTAGTTGCTTGAAGTGAATAAAATTTCTATTTTGCAAATACTGAGAAACTTAAAAGTTCCACTTTGAAAATTTACGAGACAGATGAAAATTGTGAAAAATTTACAAATGCGAAGAATTGTAAATCTGACATAATTCATAAATTTACGAAGTAGCTGAAAGTGATTTACTTGTTTATCATTCTTAAAAATTTGAGAAACTTAATAAATTTACAAACAAGATGAAAAGGTGAAAAAATAACAAATTGTAAGAAATGTAAATCTAACAAAGCAAAAAAGTTGTTACTTGTTCGTAAATTCATAAACAAGATGAAAACTGTGAAAAATTAACAAATGGGAAGAAATGAATTTGGCACAGTTCGTAAATTTACGAACAAGTAATAACTTGGTTATTAAATTTATGACGTAGCTTAAACTGATCATTAAAATTGTCCATTATTGCATAACTCTGAAGAACTTAAAGCTCAACTTCTAACATTCAAATTTTAAGAAATGTAAATTTACAAACAATTTAAGTAACAACATAAATTTACAAAGTAGCTTAAACTGATTACAATTAAAATGAAAAAAATAGGCTTTGTGCATTTGTTTATGAAGTTTGTAAATTTACGAACTGTTACAACACTTATTTCAATTATAAAAATATACCCCGATATCAGGAATTAAGTTTTAAACCAATCACATTGGTAGACAAAATACAAGTATATCTACTTATACATGTTCTTACACTGACAAAGAGATTCATTATTGACAACCCTATTAATGTACAAAAAAGTAATGGTATGAAACAAGAAATTTAATGAAGGTATACTACAACCATTTGTATGTTAGTGAAAACTGAATCAAACTTAAGAACAAAAAGTTTGAAATACTGAGACATGTACATACTGACCTAGCAATTTAGCTCCATCAATAATCAGTTACACAATCTTGATGCGAAACGAAATATCAAGAATGTTACATGAAGTTACTCAGGTACTAAATAGATCAATACGTCAGTCTAATAAGAAGTAAAATTATCTTTTGAAAAATTAATTAATGAATAGAATTCATACATTCGTATGTATGTGTATATATAACATATATTTCTAATTCAAATACAAACAAGGAATCAGTTAAACTGAATGATACTCTCTGCAGCAAGTGCTTGACACTGCACTTCCACTCAATTGCTTTGATCATTCTGTGAAGTTTCAATTAGGTACCTTTAACATTTTTCATAGTATGCTCTGAAGAAGCATTATAAAGGGAGATTATTATAAATTTAGGTAAGGTAGAGTTATAGTTCTTGGACATTTCACTTCAACCCTTAAATTATTTATCATTATGTCAAGTTTCAATCAAATGCCATTAATACATTTCAAGTTATATTCCAGACAAGCATTATTTTGTGTAATAAAGGGAGATAATAAATTAGATGCTCACAGGCAACATGTCTAGCCCGCCAGCTGTCAAAAGGACTAGGAGTTGCACATGACACCATGTCTAATTGAGGCAAACATGTATGCCAAATAAAAATGGTTGCAAAAGTTACAAAATAAGTTACTTATGGTAACAACATAGGGAAGTAAATCTTTAAAAAAATTCTAAGTCCACACAAAAATCCTTAGCAGTAGAGATAGGTTGAAATACACCTCAAAACTGGATGTGTCATGCATTTTGTACTACAGAAAAGTAGTCTTGATTTTTCCCTACAACCAGTTATAAAAAAAGTTACAATATAGGCTATTTATAGTAACAACAAAGGGAAGTAATCCTAGTTTCTTGCACATGACACTCTGTCGTATGATGGTGAACAATTGTGCCAAGTTACATCAAAATCCCTCTATGTATGAAAAAGAAATGCTACGGACAAAGTCTTGTATCTGTCCTTTGACCTCCAAGTGTGACCTTGACCTTAGATCTAGGATCCTTATTCTTCCGCATGACACTCCGTCACATGGTTGTGAACAGTTGTGCCAAGTTTCATCAAAATCCCTCCACGCATGAAGACAAAATGCTCAAGACAGTCAATATTGAATTTAACCTTCGACTTCCAAGTGTGACCTTGACCTTTGAGATAGGAACCTGCGGTTTGGGCATGACACTCAGTCTCACTGAGGTTAACATTCATGCCAAGCCAAATATAAATGTGATTGCTCCATGCAAGTCAAAGTTATGGACAAACCAACCCGGACGGACGCATGCACATACACTGAACAGCCATTTGGACAACTATGTCTTCGATTCCTTGAGCGGGCTTGACAAAATTAAGGTTGAGTTATGGTTATTCCCGACTGCACTTCTGCTCAATAACTTCTATCATTATATTATGTTTAAGTCAAATGCTGTTTGTACTCTTGACAAGCATTATTTTGTATAAGGGGAGATGATTGAAAAACTAGGCAAGGAATAGTTATTGTTCTTTGACACTGCACCTACTTTCAATGGCCTCTCACTAAATTAATATTCAATCAAATTCTCTAATACTTTTCAAGTTATACCCCTGACAAGCAACATATAATAAAGGGAGATGACTCGAAAATTAGCCAAGGCAGAGTTTAGTTCTTTGGCATACCTGATACCACTTCCTATCAATGGCATTTATCACTATATGAAATTTCAACCAAATGCCTATCTTCCTTTCAAATTATGCACCGGACAAGCATTTTTTGAATAAAAAGTGGAGATTATTAAACAAGAGGACCATGATCGTCCTGAATCGCTCACCTGTCCTCACATGACCCAGTTTTGAACCGAGTATGATGTCGTTTTTTCTATTATTTGACATAGTGACCTAGTTTTTGAGCACATGTGACCTAGTTTTGAACTTGACCTAGATATCATCAAGATAAAAATTCTGACCAATTTTCATGAAGATCCATTGAAAAATATGACCTCAAGAGAGGTCACAAGGTTTTTCTATTATTTGACCTAATGACCTAGTTTTTAAAGGCACGTGACACACTGTTGATCTTGACCTAGATATCATCAAGGTGAACATTCTCACCAATTTTCATGAAGATCTCACGTAAAATTTGGCCTCTAAAGAGGTCACAAGGTTTTTCTATTTTTAGACCTACTGATCTAGTTTTTGACTGCACGTGACCCAGTTTCGAACCAGACATAGATATTATCAAGGTGAACATTCTCACCAATTTTCATGAAGATCCATTGAAAAATATGGCCTCTAGGGAGGTCACAAGGATTTTCTATTTTTAGACCTACTGACCTAGTTTCTGACCGCACGTGACCTAGTTTCAAACTTTTCCTAGA
The DNA here is from genome assembly GCF_021730395.1 of Mercenaria mercenaria. Classification (NCBI taxonomy): domain Eukaryota; kingdom Metazoa; phylum Mollusca; class Bivalvia; order Venerida; family Veneridae; genus Mercenaria; species Mercenaria mercenaria. The sequence goes on from NW_026463866.1 coordinate 12,669, forward strand.
TATCATTAAGATGAACATTCTGACCAATTTTCATAAAGATCCCATGAAAAATATGGCCTCTAGAAAGGTCACAAGGTTTTTCTATTTTTAGACCTACTGACCTAGTTTTTGATAACACGTGACCCAGTTTCAAACTTGACCTAGATATCATCAAGATGAACATTTTGACCAATTTTCATGAAGATCTCATGAAAAATATGGCCTCTAGAGAGGTCACAAGCTTTTTCTTATTTTTAGACCTACTGACCTAGTTTTTGACCGCACGTAACCCAGTTTCGAACTTGGTCTAGATATCATCAAGATGAACATTCTGACCAATTTTCATGAAGATCTAAAATATGGCCTCTAGAGAGGTCACAAGGGTTTTCTATTTTTAGACCTACTGACCTAGTTTCTGACCGCACATGATCCAGTTTCGAATTTGACCTAGATATCATCAAGATGAACATTCTGACTAATTTTTATAAAGTTCCCATGAAAAATGTGACCTCTAGAGTGGTCACAAGCAAAAGTTTACGGACGGATGGATGCACGCTAGGACGGGCGACGGACGCTGCGTGATCACAAAAGCTCACGAGCTAAAAACAAGAGCTCCGCCAGGCGGGGTAATATACGCCCAAAGCGTTATATCAGAGGAGGCTAGGAGCAAAATTTAAAGAACCTGACTGTTGAAGCCCAACAGGAAGAACAAAGCGAAGAGATAACTAAAACATTCTAAGTCGACAGAAAAAAAAAAGTTTACAAAATGATCCTTACCAGGTACAGATATGTCAAAATTTACCTAAAAATTGAATGCATCATTCATGTTGTACCGCAAAAAAATGTACTCGGTTTTTTCCTAAGGCCAATAACAAAATTACAAAATAAGCTATTTTTAGTAACATCAAAGGGAAGTAATTCAAAAAAAAATATTGTAAGCGAACAAAAAGGGTATCTGCCAAATAAAAACAAGAGCACCGCAATGCAGAGCAATATATACATGAAACAAAGACATATGACGTTTGACCCCTGTGTGACCTTGAAGGGAGCCATCCGAAACATGCACTCCGCACATCATCTTAATGTGGTGAACATTTGTGCCAAGTGTCATTGAGTTACACAGCAGACACGAAAATGCTATCGGATGTACGGACATCAGCATTTTGTACAAAACATCAATAATAAGTATTGAAAGAAGTAAAAACTTACTAGTAAAAAAGGAAAATAAGGAAAAAAAATTTGGTCCCAGTAGGGCTTGAACCTACGCCCCCGCCCCCCCCCCCCCCACCCCTCCCCTAAGAATTGCAGTAAAAGTAGGTTTATGGTACTAGGAGTTTTCTTCAAAAAGGAGGTTCTCTATTAATGATGTAATACCTTAATACTTAAAAATTTCTAGAGTGTTCACAAGGTTTATCTGTAATTTGATCTAGTGAACTACTTTTTAAACCTACATGATCCACTTTCGAACTTGGCCGATATTTTATGAAGACAAACATTCTGACCAAGCTTCATATAGCTAAATGTAAAAAGAGATACAGATTGACAACGGACAAAAAGGAGATCACAATAATACCTTTGAGTGTTTTGTCTTCAGGTGATCTTAAAAATGTGCTGATCTGTTTATTGCGTAATACTAAGTGAATGCCTGAAAGGATACGAAACCAATAAACTGCCAGGAAATGACTTGTTAACATTACAAAACACAAAACAAAAGTGTTCCAAGTATGTGTTTACTGTAAGAAAACACAGAAACTGACCCATGTGTGCTAACAAAATAGCTTTCCAAACTCTGTCCATCATAATAAAAAGTTCTTTGATACATCTGGTCATTATAAAAACATAGATAATGTATAGTAGTAAATGTCCCAGAAGTTCGAAGAGGATTATCAACCATATGTGTCTTTTCCTCTCATCATCGGTGAGTATGGTGATCCATCTTGAGCTCTTCCATCTCATGATTCGCCTTCCTGAAGACAAATAATTGTTACCATGTTATAATTAAAAGAAAAATAAAGTAACAACCCCTGAATGTCTTAACTTTCTAGCTACTGGTGGCAAAGGTTTATGCCTTTGCAACCAGTGCAGATCAAGATCAGCCTGCACATCTGCGCAGTCTTATCACAATCTGCACTGTTCACTTTTATGTAAGTATTTTTTCTATTAACTCCTCTATAAACTTTTACATGGTACTGTCTGAAAGATGGAGCAGTCCAGTTTAGAATTTTAACAGGACAGGGAGGCAGATTAAATCAGGGCAAGAGTTAATTAGCATTATGAGTAAACAGTTCAACTAATGTTACAGGTCCTGTATTTTGGAAGACATTTATGTTAATATACATGTGTGCCAAGTTATAGAGACATTCTCCTAGTATTTTTAGTTATTGACCACTGAAGGTTATGGCTAACTCTGAATAATGTTTGCTTTTTGGTCAGTTTTGATGTTATTAAATGGTTCACCCAATTAATCATTTAAACAGAAACAAATTAATACTTTTATTATTCTAAAAACATTGATATACAAGAGGGCCATGATGGCCCTATATCGCTCACCTGTTATCATTGCACTTGAGGACAAGAAGGTCCTCATAAAAAATATCTAAGTCCAAAGGACAGGAACAACAAAGGGAAGAAATTTAACCAAAAAGAAAAAAAAATCTTACAAGGTACAGATATGTCAAAATACACCTAACAATTGGAGGTACCATCCATGTTGTACCACAGAAAAGTGGTCTCGGTTTTTCCCTACGGCCAATAATAAAAAAGTTACTAAAAAATAAGCTATTTATAGTAACGTAAAAGGGAAGTAATTAAAACAAAAATATTGTAAGTGAATAAAAGAAGGATCTGCCAAATAAATCTGTTGACATAAATGAAATTTCAGATCAGTATCTTCATTAGTTACGGAGATATACCCATTTTAATTTGAAATAAAGGGAGGTAATTTGACATAAAATCAGTCCATAGTTATCTACCCTGATTGGCTCAGTCCAACTAATGACAATAATGAAATTTCAAATAAGTCCTATAAGTACTTACTGATATAAATCCATTTTGATTACAATCAGGGGAGGTAATCAGATATAAAATAACTCTACGATTGGATCTGATTTGTCATGAAATCCAAGATTTACTGTTGTTGAAGATATTTTGGAAGTTTGTATCAAATAAAACCATAAATGAAATCTCTATATGGCTGCAAAAGCCAAAATAGCCAATTTTGGACCTTTAAGGGGCCATAACTCTGGAACCCATAAGGGAATCTGGCCAGTTCAAGAAAGGAACCAAGATCTTGTGGTGATACAAGTTGTTTGAAGTTTGGTTAAAATCAAATCATAAATGAAGCTTCTATTGTGCAAACAAGGTCAAAATAACTAATTCTGGCCCTTTCAGGAGCCATAACTCTGGAACCCATTACAGGATCTGGCCGGTTCAAGAAAGAAACCGAGACCTTATGGTGACACAAGTTTTGTGTAAGTTTGATTAAATTCAAATCATAAATGAAGCTGCTATTGTGCAGACAATGTCAAAATACGGTAGCCAATTTTGGCCCTTTCAGGGGCCATAACTCTGGAACGCATAAAGGAATCTGGCCAGTTCAAGAAAGGAACCAAGATCTTATGTTGATACAAGTTGTGTGCCAGTTTGGTAAAAATCAAATCATAAATAAAGCTGCTATTGTGCAGACAAGGTCAAAATAGCTAATTTTGGCCCTTTCAGGGGCCATAACTCTGGAACCCATAATGGGATCTGGCCAGTTCAAGAAAGGAACCGAGATCTTATGGTAATACAAGTTGTGTGCAAGTTTGGTTAAAATAAAATCATAAATGAAACCACTATCATGCAGACAAGAAATTGTTGACGCACGCACGCATGCACGGACTGACGACGGACGACGGGTGATCACAAAAGCTCACCTTGTCACTATGTGACAGGTGAGCTAAAAATGCACACTGTTTTTCCTTTACCTGTTTGTCTTTCTCTTTGGCACTGCTGATGTTGTTGATTTAGTTTTTTTCTATTGACCTGTACTACAGTGCTTTGACAGTTAACACCACTTCTTCCTGAAATACACAAAACAGGAACATAAACAAAACGAAGCAAAACATATATTTATATTTTTTTAAGATTCAATTGAAAAGGAAAGGAAACTTCATGCTCTCAATAGTTTAATCCTCATGTTAATATATACAAAACATATAGAGGCAGTATGTGACAGATAAAAAAAACTAGCTTCAGATTAAAAATTACCAAGACTTAAACTCATGACCTTCTGAATGCAATATGCATATGCTTACAAATGCATAAGTGCAAATCCACCTATTTAGAATCACTAGTATTCCGAGTATGATTATTTTTAGATTGGCACTATGCTCTAAAATGCTGGAAACAACCACAGTACATTATACATTGTACCCTTGTAAACTTGTGGTTTTTTTTCAGAACCAAATATTTTTTCAGATTTTTTTCATGATATAGATCTGTCTGTTATTGCCTATTTAATGGCAGTAGTCATTTTCTCATCATGAAAGTCAGCTTTAATTAACTTTGTCTGCACTAAATTAAGGCTAAAACAGTTGGGCTGAAGAAACACTCACATTTTAACACCTTCTACAAACATGACAAACTAAATTTTAGGTTGTTGCCAGTCCATCATTGTTAAAAGATTCATTTGAGTTACTCCAAACCCAAGGTGTACTAGTATATTATTTCTAGTACTTATGATATACCTCTGCTACTGACCATGATTCTTTACATGAAAAAGTAGGCAGTTGCTTACAGACTATGGGGTGCCATGGAAGGATGGTTAGGTGAACTGTTCGATATAACTATAACTACCGGGCCGGTATATAACTGAATTATTTTTGAAATATTGAATGTAAAGCCGAACAAATACCTCCTTGGATGCGCTCTGTTTTTTTTTTCAACTTCTGCTTCCCTCGGCTTGTTTTTAAATTTCGATCATCTTCTTTCACAGGATTTATAACTGTAAATGTGTTCAGAGAAATTAAAATTAATGTTTGGAAAATATCATTTATCATGTTAATAAAATGTTCTGATATGATGTCTTAAATTTTAACAGTAGCTAATTCATACATGACTGGACCTTTGATCTTCAAATGTGACCTTGACCTTCCATGTAGATGTCCAAACCATTCAATATGCTCTAAACAAGGTGAAAATATTTGGTAAAATTGGCTCTTACATTGCTCAGTCAGATGCATAAAAATATATATTAAATTTCACTCATAACTCACCAATTAACACATTACAAATACATAATAATACATTGTATGTATATAATTACCACAGGTGAGGTCTACTTGTTTCCTTTTCCAACATCTTTCTAAGTATTGGATCCAGGTTGTCTTTAATGTTTCTTTGTTGTTGTTTTTTTGCTGTTTTAGTAGTCGGGTAATCCATATAATGTCCTCTTTTGTTCTCATTGGCATCACTGTATTTAATTTCTCCAAAAAAGCTTTCCACCAAAGATGAGTTTCACTGCTTTCAAACATGTAACTGATTGTACTGATTTGTTTTTTAATTGCCTCAATTTTTTCTAGAATGTTTTTATAGTTTGGTTTTAACTGTTTTATTTTTGAAGTTGGTAGATTTCTGAGAAAGCAGAAATAAAAGCTTAAAAGCACATTGATTGTAAGATTTGGGTCATGTGGAAACTGCAGTATATCCAGGAAAGAAGCAAACATGCCATGTCCATGACTAATCACCCCAGTTATGTGTGTTTTCAACAAAGCTGCTGGATTAATACTCTGAAATAAAAGTAAAAGTTAAAAATTATGAACTAAATAAATATAGACAATAACTTTAATTACTCCATTTAATTTTGTATATACACATTTCACTTATTTAGAATTTTACAACAGAAGCATAATTCTGAATCCTAGTTTCATATTTTGAACACTGTGATAGCGTAGTGAAACTCCTGTATTAGGACAGCTATTTTTTCTGAATCAAACTGTACGTCCTAACACAGAGGTCACAGACTTTAACTGTGGATAAGGCTTAGATTGTGCTCTTTTAAAATGTGACCTTAGTATTGAAGTGCCCATAATGTAGCACTATTTCATACTGAAAATAGAACATTGATCAATAAAACTGATTCATACCCCACACCACACACACACAAAGGCCTCAATAAAGGGAAATAACTCTCCAATGACAAAGTGACCAAAAGAATAACCAAGGGCAAAGATTTTAAATAAATCCCCTGATAAATGGCAGAGTTATGTACCGGACACGAATTTACACGGACGGATAGACACACGAACAGAATGCGATTTTAATATGCTCATCGATGTGGGTTCGAGCCTCACTCGGGGCGTTGAATTCTTCATGTGAGGAAGCCATCCAGCTGGAAATACGGAAGGTCGGTGGTTCTACCCAGGTGCCCGCTCGTGATGAAATAATGCACGGAGGGGCACCTGGGGTCTTCCTCAACCATTAAAGCTGGAAAGTCGCCATATGACATATCATGTGTCGGTGCGACGTTAAATCCAACCAAAAAAAAAAAAAAAAAAAAATATGCTCATCTCCAGGGAGCATAAAAAGAAAGATTGCTAGTTCTAGCACAATTTTCACATTGTAACTGATTTGTTCTTGTTAGTCAATAATTGTTTGATTGGTGTGAAAACAGTTAACAGACAATAATCTTTGGAATAAGTTGGCAGAGATACCAAGTATTGTAAACAAACTGGATATGAGTAGAAATTACAGCACCTAAAGCTCAACATTAGGAATAATCACTACGAAAAATGACCTTCACTATCAACGCTGTCCAGATGTTGAAAAATCTGGCGTATCACATGTACGAGATTTGTTGTCTGTATATTATGATTGGACAACGATCAAATTCATGTGGGACTGTCAGAAAAATACCACAATTGATAAAAAGGAAAGAAACCAAAGAAATGGCAAAATGGAAGAGCAAAAGTGAGTATCAACTTGCTAAACATGTATTTTTTACTTTGAAGTCTTGAGGGTTAGAGAAGAAAAAATAACAAATACCACAGTTTTCAGTAGTTCTGTTCAAAAACAAAGTGCAATTTCGATGGAAAATGACACATGTCTCACATAATTATGCTTGACAATGATACATGTGATAAAAAAATGAAACTAGTCAAAATAATTGGACAGTCAGATTATTAAATGGTTGTTTAATATTTGTGATGGGCAATCTAATCTTCTAGCCAGGTACTATAATTCTAAAGATAATTATCAAACATGAAACTCCCAGCAATATTCTCATGTTCACTTGAAGTATACCGATAAAATCTGTAAGAAGACCCTTTGAAAGCATGTTTGGGACAAACATTTAGACACTATATGCCACATGTGCCTTTGACACTGAGGAACACATAATGACATATCCAGTAATTAATGTTGTTTTCGGACTCATAACTTACTAAGTGAGTAAGTCTTAGTCCCATCTCGAAGAAGAGTCTTATAAATCTCTAATACTGTTGTTTGAACATCAGCCATAAGGCTGTTATTTTGTATACATTTTAGCTGATCCAAAATTCAGATCGTTTCGGCTTGTCATACAATATAGGTGGCACTGACAGTCGGCAAAATATAAAACAATATATAAGCTACTGAAACTCAACCAAATCCATTTAATTTTAAAGCCAGTGTGTATAATATTTATCAATTCGTAATTTTTGCTTTCTGTCAGTGCCTATCTTTTAAGACTTTGCATCTCCGGCCAATTAATATGCATGTATGCAGGATGCAGACCTAAAGTAGTCATTGCATATCCCCACTTTAATAGCAGTTTTTATTCATGTTTATATAATAAACATTATGCAATGTTCTTATGATCTGTATATTTTATTATGAAAAATGTTTCCACAGGTCTTTTTTTACTACAAAATAGATACATACAAAAACACAAGTAATACATATCCTTTGTGGCTTTGAATGTCATTATTCATACAAGCTACACATAAAGAAAACAACAGTATACTGAGATGATGAGATATAAACTAGTTCAGAATAGTTCATTTGTGAGTATGTATGCAATTTAAGCTTGCAGGCTTTTGTTTTCTGTGGTGTACAAAAAATAAAAAAATTGTATCCTTTTGGACGTTTTATTTTTATTTATTTGGTCGACTGCTCAAAATTGGGTTTTTTATTTTTATTTTTATTTGTCCCCCCCGACCTAAATTTTTTGAAAAATCTCCCGTAAACCAGAAAATAAAAAAATGCTGGCCTTATTGAGGAATTTTATATATGCAGGCTCTCCAGCAATACATTTGAAAAAACTAGGAGAAAACCTAAGGAATATTTCACACAGAAAACTATGAAAAAAACACAGGAAAATCTAGGAATATTGTGACAGAAACTAGGAGGTATTATCAGATAAAGTGTTACCTAGCTGCTGTTTTTTTATCCAATTACCATACATATAAGCCCTAAGAAAGTTTGACTGGGGGTGAGGTGGGTGCCACCAGTCCAGAAAGAAAATGTCACTGCCAAGAAGCAGAGCGAGGAATTGAAGGGGTGCCTTTGCCCATATTAGGGGCTATTGAATTTCGTTGAAATGTAGGTATGAAATGGTGACCTAGGCCCTAGGCCCTGTGGTTTTGGACAAGAGGTTTTTCAAAGTTTTTTTCCTATATAAACCATGTGACCCCCAGGGTGGGGCCATATTTGACCCCAGGGAAATAATCTGAACAATCTTGATAGAGGATCACAAGATTTTGCTACATACCAAATATCAAAGCCCTATGCCCCATGGTTTTGGATAAGAAGATCAGAAACCGTTTAACTGTTCCTGGCCAATGCAACCTTGACCTTTGACCTAATGACCTCAAAATCAATAGGGGTCATCTGCTGGTCATGGCCAATCTAACTATCAATTTTCCTGACACTAGGCCCAAGCGTTCTTGAGTTATTGCCTGGAAACCATTTTATTGTTCCTGGTCACTGCGACCTTGACCTTTGACATACTGACCTCAAAATCAATAGGGGTCATCTGCTGGTCATTACCAACCTCCCTGTCAACTTTCATGATCCTAGGCCTGAGTGTTCTTGAGTTATCATCCAGAAACCGTTTTACTATTCAGGGTCACTGTGACCTTGACCTCTGACATACAGACCTCAAAATCAATAGGGGTCATCTGCTGATGATGACCAACCTCCCTATCAACTTTCATGATCCTAGGCCCAAGCGTTCTTGAGTTATCATCCGGAAACGGACTGGTCTACATTCCGACCGACTGACCGACATCTGCAAAACAATATACCCCTCCTTCGAAGGGGGACATAATAATGGAAGGTTTACTCCCATCTTGATGGGGAAAGGGGTGTCAGGGGGCTTTCCCCTGGAAAACTTTCTGTCTTTGTATGCTGACCTATTTATTATTACTAGACCGCATACCAATCTTGATTAATACAGTCAGACTAAATAAATTTAATTAATTTTCATGTGACCATTATGCATGAGTTTTATAATAATATTATATGAACCAGGTTGAACTATTCTTTCCATTACCATCACAGAGAAATGACCTTGACCAGAGTGCACTCTTCCTACCAAATTTCATATTAACCTGTAGAAAACAAGTATATATAATTCTAGATTTGACTTTTTAACAATGATCTAGAGATAGTACCTAAGTTTTTCAAATCATAGGTATGAAGTTTTTTAAAAAGCTTTGAAATGAAGACAAATATACATATATTTCTCAAAAATAGATATATTAACAATATTTTAACCAGAAGCATAGAGTTATGAGCATTTAATATTTTCATGTAAAAGAAAATTTTGTGATTAAGGAAATGTAACTCTTCTTGGACCTGGAGAGCAGAAACATCAAAGTGACATAATAATTATAGCGAATATTTTCTACTTGGGTGCATTTGATTTAACATTCAACTGTGATCTGGATTTCTAAATAATGATCCATGATACTCTGTGCTAAAAATATTGAACAACTGGAACAGTCCTTTAACAGCAAAAAGATGCTGTAGCAGAATGAAAATTGTTAAGCTCTTAAACTGGGGCTCGAACCCAGGACCTCTCACACCTAAGGCAGACACTACCACTTCCCTATAACAGCAGTAGCTATAGCTAGGCAGTTTATGTGCACCGATTACATTACGTGAACTGGAACAGTTTTGTGACAATAACACATAACCGGCCCACTCCGGATTATAGTTGTATTCGCTTTGTTACCTAACGGCAATTTTCGTGTAAAGAAAACATATAATCTAATGCTGCAAACGTTTTAATCGGTCAAAACTGCCCAAATTTCTCTGACAGAGTTTTTAGAGTATGAACTTACTAACTGGTAGTACGGTGACCTAGTACCAGTGAAATATAACTTACACTGAATCTTATATATTTGCCTTTTTAGCAGCTGGTGAGTGGCAAAGACAGTGGGCTTTGTCCAAATATAAGCAATTACTTTACCAGTTTCGACAGGATATCAAACTAAGTACCCAAGGCACTCGTTTGGCCATTTTTGGGGCCGAATATGGGCCCCTGGATTCCCCTCATAAAATAATTTTTTTTCCCCTTTCTCAGATGAAAATTCCCCTGATAATAGGTTGTTTGACACAACTAAATATGAACTCTCTTTCAAGTTCTATTATAGTGCCTCTAAGGAAGATTACTGCTGCAATACAGTTACATTAGTTCGAAATGATTGAAAACAGTATTAATAAGTGTGAAAAGTAGTAAGATATATATGGCTAAAAACTTCCCCTTTTTGTCTTAAAACAATGAAAAATTCCCCTTCCTGAGGGTATGGGTACCTGTCCCCAAAAGTTGTCTAGTGCCCTGGTACCGTTCTGCAACACATGGAGTCATTAGCATTCACTATCAATCAGTATTATGACTAAGATCGACGATCATTCATTAATTCAAATGATTTATAGACAGAGTTCGTTGTTTACATTTTGTATCGTTACCGGTGCTCTTGTAAAAACCACTGTTTTTTAAAAATCGAAGAATGTGAAGAGCTATGGTACGGTCTCTAAATAATCGAATACTCGAATATTCCGTTATGTTATATTATATTAGGTAGATGTTTGGGCACTCTGCCAAGATCTTGATAAATTTCTAAAATGGTGCCTAAGGGTTTTCATGAAAAGTTTACTGACTGAATAGCAAAAAGTGCAGATCATGATCATACTGCATGTATGTGCAGGCTGATCTTGATCTGGACTGGTCGATCCTTATCTGCACTGGTCGCAAAGTCAGATACAATTGCGATTAGCAAGGGAAGAGTTAAAATAATTACATTTTTACAAAAAACCAGTCAAAATACATTGAAAAACCACATTAGTAGTCATTTAAACTGACTATCGGCTTTCAAAAAGCAGAGGATTCAGTTAATGTTAAGGCCAGAATTTTTTTATTTTTCGTTTTACGACCCGCCGACCCTAGATTTTGCCAGATGAAAAAAAAAATTGATGTGATGAGTGAAGCAAACATGAAATACATCTAGTGTAAGATGAAAACCCCACCCACTGAGACTGTCAATAGTTCCAAGGATCAAGATGTAAAATCTGCATTTGAAATTGATGTTCTAATGTCTATGCCTCGAAATTATGCATTTCTACCAAAACCCAGGTATGATATCTAGCAGTACTATAAAATAAATTGTTTAGTGCTACACACATATATAAAAATCAAAAATTGGTAGTGCATGTATCCAAAATGTGTGTATATCATACCATATGTTGAAACAATTATTAATAAAATGGTCTACAGATGGTGACCTAAAATAACCGAGAGGAAAAAATCCAGACTGGGGATTGAACTGTTGTAAGTGCCTACTATCACTACACTCCTCCCCACTTTATCATTGTATATGCTATGTAAGTGTAATGTTGTATTAATGGAAAGTTGTGTGTGAATATTATTTAAATGTATATTTTTGAATATTATAATAAGAAAATGTAAATGTTTCAAATTCAATTTTAAAGTCGCATATAGTGATTTGTCTTTTGAACACATCAGAATGGAAATAATAAATCCTTTACATTGCTTTGTCGTTGATTAGAGCAGGGTTAGTCGTTTAGATGTGAGTAATTAGATCACTCCCTCTGAGTACGGGCTTGTGATATAATTCCTATGCATCTGAACTTCTACCAGTGCTCTAAACAACCACAAAGCATGGCAAAGGAAATTATTATTTCTCAGTTACACTATCATAGACAGGCATAGTGTTCATCATTCCATAAATCCTGATGTTGAAATGCACATTTGTTAATAAGTTATCATATTATCAAACAACAATTTAACTGATTTTTTTTCTCCTCCTACCCTACCCTTTTCCAAAAAAAATCTGTAAAAAGAAAAATTGCGTAACTGTTTTTTTTTATTTTTTTTATTCCCTCCTTCTACCTACCCTACCCTATTCCTAAATAAGCCAAATAGATGTTACTGCTGACATTCTACTAGAACTGTAAACTTATCTACAAGTCTGTTTCATACCCGAGAGAATGAATTGTCCATTGAACTTTCCATTGAATCATCTTCTAGAAGTTCATCAATGTCAGCAAAGAGTGATCAAAGAAGATCAAACGATTCACTCTATAAAGAAAAAATGATACTAATCTCAAAATTTATGAATCTTTTGAGGAAGTGGCTAGGGGTCCGATTCTCTCTAGACAACTCACACAGAGCAGGTTAGAGGTCCGGTTATGAATACTGAGAATTACAAAGAGCAGTCTATGTTTTATCTAAAACAAGAGCTGTCTCCATAGGATGACACATGCTCCCGATGGCACTTTGAATGAATAGTTATGGCCGATGTTCGAGTTTAGGACCTTTGACCTTCGAACCTGGGTCTTGCACGCGACACGTCGTTGGAAACCCAACCGACGTTGAATCGACGTTGTTTCGACGTCTAAAAAATTTACATTTTCAACCAAAAACACAAAGTCGAATCGAGGTCCGTATCCAACGTCGTTACGACGTCGAATGCCCACTGGGTAATTTTAAAATCCATGCATGAATGACAAAGATATGGACCGGACATGCCCATCATTGCACTATCATGAAATATGACCTTTAACGTCTAAGTGTGACCTTGACTTTTGAGCTATGGACCTGTGTCTTGCGCGCGACACGTTGTCTTACTGTGGTACACATTCATGCCCAATAATTTTAAAATCCATGCATGAATGACAAAGATATGGACCGGACACGCCCATCATTGCACTATCATGAAATATGACCTTTAAAGTCTAAGTGTGACCTTGACTTTTGAGCTACGGACCTGGGTCTTGCACGTGACACATCGTCTTACTGTGGTACACATTCATGCCCAATAATTTTAAAATCCATGCATGAATGACAAAGATATGGACCGGACACGCCCATCAATGCACTATCATGAAAAATGACCTTTAACGTCTAAGTGTGACCTTGACCTTTGAGCTACGGACCTGGGCCTTGCGCGCGACACGTTGTCTTACTGTGGTACACATTCATGCCAAGTTATTTGAAAATCCATCCATTGATGACAAAGATATGGACCGGACACGAAAATTGCGACAGACCGACAGACTGACAGACCGACAGACGGTTCAAAAACTATATGCCTCCCTTCGGGGCCATAAAAATGTAACTGATTTCAAAAGTTTGTTCTCGTATTTTTCTCATTGCTTTAAGGTTTAGATATATGGTAAGTCACGAACAGGAAACAGAAGCATTTATAATTCTTTAATGCTCTTTGTAATTCTCTTTGTAAATAAAGAATGATAAATACTTCTGTTTTCTGTGACTTACCATGTATTTAAAACAAATTTTTGAAATCATCACCCATTTTTAAAGATAAAATATAGTCTACTGGCTCTTTGTAAATTCTCTACTGTTCAAGATTACTATTCTTATTGATGCCCTATACGGGTTGTCTAGAAGTCCGGTAAATGCATCTCTGGACTCCAGGTCTAGAGGTCCGGTTATCAGACTCCCATTTGAGACCCCAGTCTGAAGGCACCTGTCAGAAGACCCAAGTCTGAAGGCTCCAGTCTGGAGACCCCAATCCACAGACTCAAGCTGCAATGAGTCCAATCCAGTGAGTCCGATCGAGTGATTTCTGCTCCAATGGCCCCTGTTCGGAGTTACCAGTCAGAGACCCCAGTACAGAGACTCCTGTCAGAAGACCACAGTCTGAAGACTCCAATTTGAGACCCCAGTCTGAAAGCACCTGTCAGAAGACCCCAGTCTGAAGGCTCCAGTCTGGAGACCCCAATCCAGAGACTCAAGCTGCAATGAGTCCAATCCAGTGAGTCCAATCGAGCGATATCAGAGTGATGGCCCCTGTTCACAGTTTCTAGTCAGGAGCCCCGGTCTGAAGGCTCCAGTGCAGAGACTCCTGTAAGGAGACCCCAGTCTGAAGGCTCCAGTCCTGAGATCAGTCCAGAGACCCCAATCCAGAGACTCAAGCTCCAATGACTTTGCTCCATGGACTCCATCCCCCAATGACTTCTGTCTGGATACTCCAGTCTGCCTACTCAATCTTGACCTGCACTAATGAACAGATACCTGTGTATCAAAATATAAATTCAATCTATCCATTTTATAAGAATGGGTGGCCAAGTTTCTAATAGATGAACTGACCAGCAATTGCTATTACCTTACTACAGTGGGCATTTAAAAATTTAAAGTACTTTTCATACCATATCTGAATCAATGAAAGAACTTCCAACAGGGTCTGTTGTAACAACTTCGATATCTGCAGAAAGAAAACAGCTCAACACAGTTTCACCATTTGGAAGCTGAAATAAGGAAATAGAAGTATTAGCCTAATATGTATTGGGTGGAGAGGGGGCATCTGTCTCCAAATAAGACAAGACTTTTAGTACTCGATTGGTGGTTGCACTTCCAGAAATTTGCCAAAATAATTAAATCCTAAAATTGGATTTATTTTATAAAATGGATAAAATTATATAAAGTCATCTATATTATAAATGCCCAATAAGGCGTAAAAATAAAAAAAAGTAAATGTTTGTTTCCGGTATCCCGACCTACCCTAAATTTTTGGTCCGACCCTAAATGTGTTTATGGCCTTGGAGAATATTTTTTCAACTTTTTAACAAAAAGATGCAAAACTGTACTTTTTTATCCTTTAAACACGGCCAGTGTTGTTAGAAAAATCAACTTACTGATGCTCTAAAGGCATAACCCCCTTATTTGTAATCATTTTTTTTTTGACAAAAAATAATTTCAAAAAAGTCTCCCTTAAAAAAAAAATTCAAAAAAAAAAAAATTCCGACCTACCTACCCTAATTTTTTGAGCATGTTACCAGAAACAAAGAATTTTTTTTAGGCCTAATGATATGTTTAGGTATTCAACTTCTTTGAGAACATTGCAAACATTAAATTTAGAATTTTAACATAATTCTGAAATGGGGAGGGAATTTGTCAGAAATTGTATTTAGTTAAATTAACCCTTACCCTGCTATATTTCTATAATGGACTGGTCCATCTTTTAATTTGCACAGTACCACTTATTACTCAAAAGGGTTTTCACTGAATATTTACTGACTGAATAGCGAACAGTGCAGACCATGATCAGACTGCACGGATGTGCAGGCTGATCTTGGTCTGCACTGGTCGCAAAGGCAGAATCATCTGCCGCCAGCAGGCTAAGGGTTAAATTAATTCAAAATTTGTACAAAGATATTTGTTAGGGCAATTACAAAGACAAGAGTTTCCCAAATAGTACAGTATATTCTTTGTTACATATAAATTCACAGCTTACCGATCTAAAAAACAATTAAAACACATTTTTTTCTCAGTTTTTATCAATAAATGACAATTTTCAGCTGTATGTGATTTTTCTCTGCAAATCATGAGAAAATATACAACATCTCTTAATTTTCCATCCCATGAAAGTATAACACTATGTTACAATAGAAAACATGGGAAAAAATGATACCTATCATGCAAACCATTATTCTGCAGACAAACCAAATTTCAAGTATGAATTGAATAGTAGCTTTCAAGTTGCTTAAATGCCCTCAGGTCAAAGATATTTTCTGAGAAAGTTACTTATAATACCAATTCCTGTGAGGGGTATATACTTATTAAAACTGACATGTTGCAAATTAGATCTAAAAGTTAGTTTACTTCTGATAATTTTATTCTTTTTTAGCAAGAGATGATTTTTAAACTTAGCCTGTTTTTTGAAAGTCTGAAGTCTTACGTATAAGTACTGCCTCCATAATCCAAAAATATAATGAACAAGGACATATAGTAATTATATCCTCGAGTGACCAGTTTCGACGCCCTTAAGGAATTATTTGTCACCTTAAAATGCTAATACCTGATTTCAATTGATAAATGTTTTATTCAGATTTAACAAACCTTGTACTAAACAACGATTGTACAACCGAGCCAAATTTTCTATTTAGTTTTCATTGAGCTGTCATATCCAGCCATGCATGGGAGCAGCCATATTTTTTGAGAGTGACCTGAAACGACGCCTCTGATTGGCTGCCTAATTATATCTTTGTAACACACTGTTGGAACAAGTACAAGATATATGTGATACTTACGTTATCCACCAGTATCTGCAACCTGCCTCTACAATATTTAAACACATAAATAAATGGGTTTTCTAAATTTTATTTCTATGTTTACCTCATAGTAACAACATAATTATAAAAACATGTACATGATAACTATGTCAACTTTATTTAGCCTACTGTCCATCTACTCTTCTGTAGTACAGTGCTTACATAGAAAATCATCCCCCCTTCTAACAACTCTCACTGGGGTACAAAACCTTAAATGAACCAAATGTCCACATTTTGTGCACTGTACCCACTTGACAAATATGAGTGAAGTACTCTGGCGGACATCCTGTGGGGTAAACAAATTACATACACAGCACAGATCAGTGTCAGTGTCCTCATCAAGTGAGACGTCACTGTCAGCAGAAGTTGTTACTGGCCTTGCAGTCCCAGATGGTCCAGGTTGAGGTTCAGATTTACTTTTCCGACTCGGAGACGTGGACTTCTTGGCTTTGGCATTCTCATGCTCCTTAATCTGCTCTATCACCGGTTCTTCTGTGATGGCCTTACCACTGACAACATAACTAAGATACCGCCGTTTCTTAGTGGGAGGTTTCTTTGAAGTGATCCCAGCAGCCTTAGAACCAAAAAACTGTGAAGGATCTTTTGAGGTAGCATGCTGGCTGTCTGAGCTCTTTGGAGTTGTTTCCTGCTGTAAGGCCTCAGACGGCTTGAAGTTGGATGGATCAACAGCATTGGGGTTGTAAGGGTAGATGCCTGTCTTCCGAAATGAAGCCTGTAAGTTACCAGCTGACAGAGCCTTTGAATAAGCTGAGCATCCAAGTGAGCAGACATTGTAACGTGTAATGCTCTGCCCACAGTGCTCGCGCATGAACTTGTGACACACAGCACTGTACACTCTTTCAAATGGTCCAAAACAACCCACATCAAGTGGCTGCAAAACATGACTGGTATGTGCAGGAAGGATGAACAGTATCAAATTTTGTGTCTTGGCCCAGTCAATCAGGTTCAAATTAATGTGAGACTTGTGTCCATCATAAAGTACAAGAACAGGGTCTTCAACAGAACGTTCAGGTAAGTATTTAATCAGATGATGTTCAATGTACCTTCTGAATACAGTGCTGTTACTCCAGCCAGATTCTGTGACAGTCCCTTCACTTCCACCCTCCAACAGATCAGGCCTCATCCTTGCACCAGGAAATATGAAGAAAGGTGGCACACTATAGCCCAGGGCATTACCGCAGCCTATCACAGTAACAAGTGTCCTGGAAGCAGAGGTGACAGCTTGAGGTTTGAAATTAAGACCTGTAACCACTGCTGGTGGGGTGTGGGAAGTAGACAACCCCTTCTCATCCACATTGTAAATCCGTTCAGGTCTGTTCTTCAAGCTGTACTTTTCCAAGATGGATCCAAGTTCTACATAATATTTTGTCACACAGTCTACAGTGGTTGCCTTAGCCCTCTGAATTTCCAGACCACGTGGTTTCAATACCTTGAGTTCTGGCCAACGTGACATAAATCCACAGAACCACTTCAATGAAAGCGGATGCTCACTGTCGCGTTTGCCTAGGCATATAGCATATTCACTTGCCATGTCCACAACTTCTGCTCTGCTATAGCCATATCCACACTCTGACATAAATTTTAGATGGTCCACAAAATGGCACTCTTCCTCTTGGGAAAACATTGGTGGTGGTCCTGAATGTGTTGCTTCAGGGTCAACTCTCCCACTGAGCTTATGTCTGAGAGAGGCCTCTGGTATGCCAAACTCCCTTGCTGTGGTTTTGACAGGAGCACCTGTCTGCCTGACCTTCTCCAAGGCGGTTACCATTGAGGTTGGAGAATAACATCTGTACTTCCTCTGTGGTACCTGAAATAAAAGAATAACAGTTAAACTAATTCATCCCCAGCCATTAACCATGCGACTACAAGGCATAACATCCAATTAAATTTCAATTAACAGTATATCACATATAACGCACTAAACAGATATAACGCGTACCCTGTACTCAAGGGTGAAAAAAAATACAAAAATAGCCTAGCTGGTCACATGACTGTCACGTGACCAAATAAACAAAACAATGAGCGTAGCAGACGGAGGTCATGGATTTTCCCACGCTCATTTTTGCAAAAAAAATAGCTTTAAAAGTTTAGGAATTTTTTGCATTAGCTAAAACAAGTAAATATCTAACAAATATGATAATTCTTACCTTTGCATCCCTCACTTTCCACATAATTTTCATAAGCGATAGTAAAACGTGTGTACTACAATAGTGTGTATAGTAAGTGACGTCATCGATGTCGCTTGCGCGCTTGGGAAGGAAAACAAAGATGGCGTCGAAATAGGTCATTGTCAAAACAGGACCCGCGACGATATGATTACATGAAATAATATATGTCTCAGAAACAAATTTCTACCTGAAAATTATTAGAAAAAAGACAAGTATTGCATAAGAGCTAAACATTCTGGTACTCTTTTTTCTACTAGGTAATCAAGTATTTGAAGTAGGCTGCCAACATGCAGCATATTAATATAAATTTAAGAATTTATAATTCATATTTATTTTGAATAATTGAATGTACATTTGTATTTCTGTAATGAAACAGTTATACCCTAGGTAATATTGGTATGATGAAAAATGAATATTTTTGAATAAAATTACAATTATTGATTGTAGATCTATAGAACTTTTAAAGTTTTATTTATAAAAACTTTTATTTACTTACCTTTTCCTGTGGAAAATAAGCAAGACAGAAGGTCGAACAAATCAGCGAAACAAGCACACGTCTGATCTCCATGATGATTGCTAATTATTAAATAATTAGCGGCGCCTAATTGCCAGTAATTGGTCGTTAAATATACGATTCGTCACCCGTGTCGGTGGACAAAATCAAGGACACCTTTGATGTTTCGGCGATACTTCCTGTCATCAAGCGCGTGCCGACAAGCAGCGCGTGCCGCCCGCTGTGATGTATAAAATCAGCATCATGGACGGTTTCATTCCATTTTAAAAATAGGTAAATCAAGTTTAAATACTTATTTTATTTACTAACGTTTTTATACAAAAAAGTTTATGATATTTATTATGAAATTATTAAAATGATGTAAAGCTAATTATGCAGTTACCATTAACATTGATTATAGATCTATTAAAATAAAAATTAAATCAAACAAATATTAACAGAACTGCAGTAATTTAAAATGGACTCGCCTAAAGTGTAAATAAGGCAGCCATTGATCATTTGAGCTCCATCTGTTTCAGCAGTTCGAATTGTCTATAAAATACTTCAAACTTACGTTACAAATTATTTTTTAACAACATAATATCGAGAAGGATGGCATGGTGCTTCAGTGTAGAAGATTCTTTCCTGCGAGTGTGAAAGAGAAATCCGTGATCTAGTGACAGGTTTAAAGAAGGGACCGGCCAAACATTTGCTTACGGTAAGAAGTCTTTTCACTTTTTCAGATCTTTAAATGTTTTATATAATTAGATCGATTTCGGGTACTGCAGATTGTTAAAAATTAAAGTGTAGATCTATGTGTATTGTAGGTAGGCCCACTTGCTTCTGCCTTTTTTAAACAAAGTTTAAACTGTCAAAAACATAATATAATTTCGATTGTGTTGTGTCCCTGTTGCGTGAGTTCCGGATCACATAGATTGACAAAATACGATTTCTTTTCACATTCCTGTGATCTGCAAAGGTTATTTTTAGTATGTTATTTCCATCATTGAAGCAAATATTCATGCTCAGAACTAAATGATTATGTTTGTCATGTAAGTGTATACATGCAGTGCTGTGATCCGTAACCCCTATGATCCAGAACTGACCAACCAACTGTATAGATCTTTGTAACGTCGATCGGGGTATTATCGGACATGGGGTATTATCGGACAAACCATGAACATCAGTTATTTCAAACGATATATTCATAAAAATGCATTATTACACCGGTCACATTTTTTTTCCGCCTGATTTCAAACGACTACAGAAGCAACATCGATAAAAGGTAACAAAAATGCAAACAAAAATATTCACTTATGCAGAATAAATCCGCTTACTGTTACAAATACTAACATTCCGATATAACAATTGTTGGAATATTTCTTTGAAAACATGTACAATGATGATAATATACGCGTGCTCAAGTGGTGATTTGGCACCAGTGTGTACAGTCGGTTTGATAAACAAACAATGCAAGGTAGAAATGTATTCTGTATGACAGAAACGCTTTGCTTTCCATGGAGGCCCGTCAAGGGGTATTTTCGGACACTTGTTTTTAAAAAAAAGGGGGTACTGCATCAACTGCATTAATAGTAAATTTTACAACAGTCCAAAATTTCTGCTTGTAGCTCGCAAAATTTTAATTAGAATTGCTGAAGGGGCTGGTGGGGACACAGACCAAAACAAAACCCCCTCCTGCACCTACCGTCATTCGTCCCATATTTGCACCCCTTTCCAGAAAATCCTTGCTACGCCTATGAATGCTATTACAGTGATCAGCTAAAATTGAAAAAAATGTAGAGTAGATCTATATTGCATGTATACAGGATTGAATATTGCCTAGAAATGCATTACTCCACAAAATATTTCCTACTGAATATGCCAAAATCAAACTGATGGTGTATGACTAGTGTCATAAATACGTGTCCGGTAATACCCCGGCATGGCCGATAATACCCACTTTGAACACTTCAGATTGATTGTATACATAACAAGTCATATGACGTTATACCGACCAATCTACTTTTGAGAAATTGAAAGTACACATGCAGCTGTAAAGTGAGAGAGGATTTCTGAGTCTTGTTTATGGCAAGTCGTGTGAAACTTTATTTTTACGAATTCTGTCCGATAATACGTTATACTGTATATATTAGGGGATTCGGTTTTTTGAAGTTTGAAAGTACATGTCTTCAGGTAAGAAATGAGGTATAGATCTTAAAAATATTCCCATTAGTTTTTGAGATATGTGCTTTTGAAAACTGGAGATGTGATGCAATTTTGTGAAAATATCAAGTAAAAATGGCAACAAAATGGTTTAAATCACAAGGGTTCAAATATAGACAAACATTCAAGCTATAGCTAGTGGATTTTCAGGGGGGGGGGGGGGGGGGGGGGGGTTCGGCCATTTTTATAGCTGTTATTCGGCTATATTCCCAATGCCAAAAAGTATGTATTTTTCCCAAAATTAATGCAAAAATTTCCAATCTAGATCTACATTATGAAAAAAATATCATCAAAATTGCATAAAAATTGACCAAGTTATGGACAATTTTGTATTGGAAGTATGTTAAAGATGTTCTACAATGTGAAACAAGTGTATGGGAACGTGCTTACACACATCCGGTTAAAAAAATTCAGCTCAGAGATGTTTATATGCTGTTACGGATCTCTGCTAATTTCAGCTAGAACAAACTATTGTTAAATTTGACCCCTGATCACTGTAAAATAGCACATTAGCAGAGGAAATGCATTTTACTTTCACTGTGTACAGCAAAAGTAAAAGCTAAATAATCGGTCACATGCTGTGACAAGAGGGGGAAATATTTATGATAGAGGGGATTTTTTTGTTTAAAAGGTTTTTCATTATAGGTGAAATTCATGAACTCATAAAAAATATGTAAAAAAACATCACCCATAAAAATAACATAAATATAAACAAGGGAGATTTTTTTTTAAATATGACTTCCCGAATTTCATCTAAGAAAAACATTTTAAACAAATGAAATCCCTTCTGTCATCTATATATAGCACATGACGGCTCCCTATGGTCCCACTGAGACTCAATGTTCCCAAATTCATTTAAAATTTTTGCATTGAAATATTTCATTTTTTATGCATTATTTAATATTTACACTGAAAGGTGAAACTAGAGACCCAAATTATGGTCAAATCATGTGTGAACATTTCACCAGCTTAAAAATCATCACTTCTGAATGACAAGAAAATAATTTTACTAAAAGTAATATACAATTTTTAAAACATTGCCTGTATGTCAAATGTAATGTGTTGCAATATTATATGTTTTTCATTTATATGCTATCATTTCTGTTTAGATGCTAGATCTATATCTTTTTTATTTAAATGCTATAAATTTATTTATATTCTATATTTATTTATTTAGGTTCATTTTTTTATTTAGATGATATATTTTTATTTAAATGCTAATAAAACATTATATTTAGAACTATTCTAAAGAATATTTATTTATTTAGGTTGAATTTTAGTATCTATTGGATGCCAATTTCTATTTAGATACTATTTTTTTATTTAACTGATATAATTGCATTCTATTTTAACAGGCTTAATCAAAGAAGTATAAAATACACAGAATGGCAACTGGCTGTAATCTCGCGTGAGCTCGTGTCAGAGCGTGATTCGGCGTTATCTTACTAAAAACAAACATCGGCGAGCATCGAGTTACAATTTGTACCTTTAAAACTACATTTAAAATACATGTTAGCTTCTAAAACAAAATTAGTTTAATATGAAATGGTCTTAAGACACGAAGTACACGTTTTTTTTGCCATCGAAAGAAGCGTGGTCATACGGTGATAATTATTTTACCGATGAATAATTGCTTTCGCATACAAAATAGCGCGTTGAGAAAGCGCCACTTCCGGTAAACGAGATCTCGTTTTTTTGTCACGGGAGGTTGACGAGATTTGCTCTATATGCCTTTCAAGTTGCCAATCTATTTATTTTTATAGCTCTTTGGCTTAATATACCAGTAAAAGAAATTGTTCTTTCTTCAGTATAAAATTCAGCTACTTCAGAACAGTTTTGTTACAGTTTCTAGATTTCACTCCATTGTAGAACTAATTTCCACAAAATACATCCATACATTTGCTTCAAGAAAACCAAAAGAAAAAGGGGTGTTAAATAGTATGCAGTGAAATGCAAGTAAACTGAAGTCAGCTGCCTGGGTACCCTCATATTGTCACAATTCAGAAAGTGGTCAGCAGAATAAACACCCTTTTCATGCTAATATTCACATGTTTTCAAATAAACAACTCGAAAACATGTGAATATCAGCATGAAAAGTGTCCTATTTTCTGTAAAATCCATCCCAGGTTGAAACATTGCCTATTTGGCTCCCGATTTACAAGCAAATGTGCAAAAAATGGAAAATTAGGATCTATTTATTTGTGACTTCTTACGACTGCACCATGGAAGCACATTTTTTGGCCAAATTACTGCAATCTGTCATTGCAAATGGTGACCCTCAGTAACACTTTGTTGTCACAAGTTTAAAGGTCCAGTAAAACTTAAGTTGTAACAAGTTTAAAGGTCCAGTAAAACATTTGTCATATCTATGTTACTATTGCTTATATCTTACTGTAACTTCACATAAACATTGTCCAGTATACAAACAAAGTATGTGTAGAGGCTGAGCCCATTATTGTACTCATGGTGTTATACTTGGGTTAAGGTTAAAGATTTTCGGCAACCTTTGTTTTTATGTCATAGCTTTGTTACTATTGCTTATATCTTAATGTAACTTTACATTTATAAACATTGTCCAGCATAGAAACAAAATATGTACAGGGGCTGGACCTATTACACCCAAGGTCAAGATCACCAAGGTGTTATACTTTGTTTATTTTTAAGGTTAAAGTTTTTCAGCAACCTTTGTTTTTCTGTCATATCTTTGTTACTATTGCTTAATCTTACTGTTAGTACACATAAATATTGTTCAGCATACAAACACAGTATGTGCAGGGGCTGGGTCCATTATACCCAAGGTGAATGGTACAAAGTTGTTATACTTGGAAATATTTTCATGTTAATTTTTTTTTCGAAAGCTTCATTTATAGAGATATCTTTGGAGAATGACTTGAAATTAAAAGAATTCTTTATAATCCTCATCTGCATAATAGTTACCAACCCCATAACTAATTGTATTTTTGACAGAATTATGCCCCTTTTTTACTCTTTAAAAAGATTTTTTTTTTCAATCTCTGTGTTCTGGATATAACTTTAATGCAATATAAGATAAAGACTTGAAACTTTAAATGTATCTTTTTCATCATCATCTGCATGTGTGGTAACAATCCCCATAACTCTGATTTGTATTTTTTACCAAATTATGCCACCTTTATACTTTTTTTTAACAAACTCTGTTTTCTGGACATAACTTTGGTACTATATAAGATAATGACTTGAAACTCAAAATATATCTTGACCATCATCATCTGCATGTGTGGTAACAATCCCAATAACTCCAATTTGTGTTCTTGACAGAATTATGCCCCTTGGTATATTTTCCTTTTAATGTAGAGGTCTGTTATTGCGACATATATATTCATTTTACTGTCAAGTCGCGGAATAGTGGAGTGTGCTATCTTACGGACAGCTCTTATTTACATACATGACTTTGTGTAGGTGCACAAGTGGTGCGACTTAATTGACGCACTAGGAAATATTGAGCTATGTAATAGTTTTAACATATAACAAAGGTAAATTCTATATTAGTTATGTACTGCATCACATACAGTAGTACTATGTTGCTGACAGTTGGCAGAGATAAAATGAGCCTGCCTGCAAAAATATGATGTAATATTTATTAAGAAAAATAATGCATGTTTTGCAATGGATCTGATTATTTTGAAAATAATTACATTATCTGACATGTATATGATTGATAGATTTACACTAAACATGAAAAATGAAATCAAAATCATCAGAAGTTTCCTAGGATCAAGTGATGAACATAACTATAAAGTTATCTTCAGTTTACACTTTTATTGTTTATTTGATTTTCAGTGACAGAATTGGCGAACAATAGCAACAACACTAACAGTGAATCTGGGTCCTCGGCAGCCAGTGACACAGATACTAAAACTGTCTGGAGTGCTCCAACTAACTAAATATCATCATAGTTTCTGTATTTGACTACAGTTGTTTTTCCCCTTCTAAAGCAGGGTGTGTGGAGGCACTTAGATATGCAACAGGCCTTTGTTTGTCTGTCCATCTGTCCGTGCATTGAAATTTTATTAATTTCATTTGTGTTTCGCATATGTTTTAGAGACCCAGTCTCACAAAAATTGCCGATTCTTGTCGACAGGATAATCGGTCCTATAAGACTTTTATTAGTAGAACTGGCTTTGATGAGTATTTTAAAAAGAAAAGCAAAAATAAAAACAAATTCATGTTCTAAGTTGAAAATAATCTTGCTTGAACTAAGCCGTAGTGCCAAAACTACCATGTCGCCAGAACAAAAATGTTAATTATCTAATTACTAATTACAGAGTTATGGCCCCTGAAAAATGTAAAAATAGTGAAGTTTAGTTGTCGTTTCTTTTTTGCATGTATCTCAAAAAGTATTAGAATCATGCAAGCTTTTCAGCTTTAGACAGTCTTTATGATATATAAATTATGATTCCCAACCCCCCCCCCACACACACACACACACCCCAAAAATAAGGAAAGGAAACTTTTACTCCTTTTCAGATACATCAATACATAGTGACAGAGCAACCAGAAGTACACCACCTGACTCTACTGCAAGCGGTAAAATAATTGGTAAGTAATAAAATCTCTTTACTAAAAATTACAAAAATGGTTTCCATGATGTTGAACGTTTTTTTGTGAAACTTCTAAATTTTTGCATTGTATCACTTCATCACTGCTACATTTTATTCAGGAGAAACCCAAAAGCAACCAGGAATCCAGTAACTGTACTCGGTAATTAACAACACAGAAACTAATAAGTAATTAAACCCTGGACACAATCTGTCAACTTCCGGCCAGGTGAAGCTACAATACAGCAATGCATTGCCTACACTCTTGCAAGCAAAAATATCATTAAAGAAGAATGCCTCCAGATTTGGCTAAAAAAATCGTTCTTTCAAACTAAAGTTTGGCCTTATCATGATTTTTTGTTTCTAAAATATTTCAAAAATACCAAAGCAAGAAAAAAAGATGACCGTGTCAGGAATCAAACCCTGGACAGCCACGGCAATAAAGACGTTTTCCCGTCTTCGTAACCAGTAGCACTGTAGCTGAAGTGACTTCAAAATAGAGATATTTAGAATCGAGACAGTTTACCTGGAGTAAAAGCCTGACAAAAACTTTTCAATTTTCATCATAAAAAGTAGTAAAAACAGCCAATTCTCGTGTTTCCGTAACATAAAGTTGGTCCGTAATTAAGTTTAGCATTTATTTCAAGATATCTGAAAAAACAATTTTTGTTGTCTAACGATCTGGAGGCATGACGCTTTAATGTTCTTGGAACATTCCGATTTAAAAACACTTTTTCACAGTTTCTTACAGAACATTAATTTTTGTTGATGGTTTTAGTGACAGAACTCAATTTAATTCTTTGGGGCCTTTAAGAATTTCTTAGTCAAATCTATTTTCACTTAAAACTTTGAATGAGCAGCTTTTGATAAACACAAAAATAGAACAGCTGTCTGTTGTCAATGCCTAAATATTTAGAACCATATGACTGTAGTCCATGTAGTGTTGATAAAACATAATGTGCCCATAAGACTTTATGACAAATTTGACTACCTATACTGGTACTTTATATTGTATTGTGAAGAAATGTTACATTATTTAACACATGTTGCGGCTGTTACATCTTCTTCTGAATATACTAAAACTAGATGTAATATGTTGTCTATGTAGGGTTTTCACACAGGTAGGCTCATTAATTGCAAAAAAAATATTGTGAATAAAACAATCACATATATCATATTACATTCATACAGGCAAAGAAATTACTTTAGAATTCATATAGTCAAAATTATGTACTGACAAGGGCCACTTCTGATATATAGCTATATTCATAGTGCAAAACATTAAATACAAAATAATTATGTGGCACACCACTTGAAAACAGGATAGTTGGCTAAATGACGTTAAGTGATAAAAAGGCCATCAAGTAATGACGTTAGGCATTGTTTCAAACATACATGACTGTACATTTATAGTTAATGCTCATGTCTTACTGTAAATACTGTAATGTAGGTATAAGAATATATACATTTTCTGAAAGATGATATAATAAACTTATACAAAGTATAAAAATCTCAATCTCACTACTTTGGCAAATTACCTCCTTTTTGCCCAGAGCGTCACATATATATTTCATATATTTAATATGACAAACGGAGTTCATTAGAAGCAGTCTCACTATGTATCTAAGCCTGCTAGTGGAAACATTGTACCTGCATTAGCAACCAGTGCAGATCAAGATCATCCTGCAGATTCATGTAGCTTGATCATGATCTGCCCTGTCCGCAATTCAAATTGTAATTTTTTTATGAATACCCCTATTTAGTATTATTAAATGAAATTGTCCAAATTGAAAGATGGAACAGTCTGATTACTTTATTTAGTATTGATAAAAATTATTTTGACTGGAGAAATCACCCCAGTTAGGCAAATAAGATATTGAATGTAAATTTGTTGAAGATATTTTTAAAAAAATGATATATCAGTGTGACTTAGTTAACATTAAATTCAGTTAAAAGATTCACTTTATTCATATAATTATGAAATTTTTTTTTTTTAGTTTCCTTTTGGAGCACACTACTTGTACAGTTTTTGCTGCATTTTTTTTTTCAAACCACTGAAGTGATCGTCATAATTAGGCGCAGGGCATACTTTAAAATTTTGTCAGTCGGACGGCCAACAGGAAAATAGCTGTCTTGCTTTCATTTAGTCTGTTCACAAACAGCAGTGAAACAGTATACACCCTAACAAAACCATAGGCACTTCTTATTTACATAGAGGATATTGCATACGTGTCTTTTCATATTGAATTTATCAAACAAGTTGAATAAAATAATAAAATGCGAGGCTCTGCCGAGCATTTTATCAATTTTATTCATCGAGTTTAATAAATTCAATGTGGAAAGTCACAAATGTAATATTATTTTTAGCTCACCTGTCACGTAGTGACAGAGTGAGCTTTTGTGATCACCCGTCGTCCGGACGTCCGTCCGTCCACAATTTCTTGTGCACAAGATAGAGACCACATCTTGAAAGCAATTTTGATCAAACTTGTACAAAACTTGTATTGGCATGATATCTCAGTTCCTATCGAAAACTGGCCGGATCCCATCATGGGTAGTAGTTAGAAACATGATGTTTTTGGCGTTTTTGACCTCATTTGACCTTTTGACCCTTGGTCAGGACTGGTCAATGCCGGACAATTTAAAATCCACAGGTTTTAAACCCAGTAAAAACCGACTAAAAAGTTTTAAAGTTAAATTTAAACACATATAATATAATGAGTTTACAAAATAAAATATATTGTTTGAAAGAAAGAAAATTTACTGATAATATAAATCCTCACTATGTTACGGCAAAAAATGGGAAAAGAATGTTAATGGCTACCTGCGCATCTTGTGGAAAAATGAAATCAAAGTTTGTTAAAAGTACTATCACAGCAGGTAATTTAGATATTCACAAAGCAATGTTACCTTTATTACCTAAGAAAGGTTTAACACTCCCAGGATATAACTATTGTGGACCAGGAAATCCTTTAGATAACGGACCTCCTGTCAACGAACTGGATGCAGTATGTATGGACCATGACTTTTGTTATGACAGTGGTGTAAAAAAGGGTACATGCGACAAAAAAATGCTTTCCTTAAATAAAACTAAATCAAAAACATTTGGAGAAAAGATTGCAAAACATTTAGTTGTAAAACCAGCTATCAACACGAAATACAAACTTGGTCTCGGAGAAAAATCAAAAAACGGGAAAAGGGGGTAGAGCAAACTTTTACTACCCCCGAAATAAATTGGAGCGATGAATTAGCAGAAGAATTACACAAACCAATTAAAAGAAAATTTAGGAAACGAAGAGTGATAGTTAATGATATTGATGATACTTGGTCAGCTGATTTAGTTGACATGCAAGCTTTTTCAAAATACAATAAAGGAGTAAAGTACTTGTTAACCGTTATTGATATATTCAGTAAATATGCTTGGGTTATTCCATTAAAGAATAAAACTGGAGAATCTGTTACTGAAGCATTTGAAAAAATAATTTTAAAAGGTAGAATTCAGGAGCGAAAGTCCCCGAAGACTGCAAGGATTCGAACAAATTTATTGGTAGATGAAGGAAAAGAATTTTATAATAAAAAGTTTGAATCATTTTTGCATAAGAATAAGATTAATATGTACCATACATTTAATGAAGGAAAGGCTGTAGTAATAGAAAGATTTAATAGAAGTTTAAAGAGAATAATGTGGAAATATTTTACAGCAAATAATACTTATACTTATTTAGATAAATTGCAGGATATGGTTGATAAATATAACAAAACAAAACATTCTAGTATAAAAATGAAACCAACCGAAGCTAGTAAAAACTTAAATAAAGGTACTGTTTACTTTAATTGATATGGTGATTTAAAGATACCAAAGAGTAAATCAAAATTTAAAATTGGTGATCGAGTTCGCTTAAGCAAACTTAAAAGACATTTTGAAAAAGGATATACACCAAACTGGACAGAGGAAATATTTATAATTTATAAAATTAATAATACAAATCCCAGAACATACACTATTAAAGATTTAAATGATGAAATAATTCAAGGTTCATTTTATGAACAAGAACTTTTACCTACTACACAAGAGGTTTTTAGAATAGAAAAAGTTATTAGACGAGACTATAAGAAAAAACAAGCTTTAGTAAAATGGAAAGGTTACAATGAAAAATTTAATAGTTGGGTACCGTTTAGTGAATTGGATGAAATTTAAGTTGAAAAATATTAATATTAACTATATAAATGAGTCATAAAAATCTAATTTCTAATAATGGAATAGAAACAATAGATCAGTTAATCATTCACTTAACTAAACTAGCTGCTGCTTACAGAAAAAGTTATAAATTTTGTGGGAGAGTAAGTACCGGATTATATATTACAGCAGGTGTTTTTGGTTGTTCAGCTGCATTAGCACTTGTTCCAGCTATTCCTATATTTGTAGCAGTTGCTGGCGCTGTTCCATCAGTAATTACCATATTTACTAACAGACTAAAACTTGATGATAAGAAATTTATTTTAAAAGCACATCATCACAAAATAAAACAACTTATAACAAAAGCACGAATTGCAGCTTTAGCTGTTCATGACCCTAATGATCCTGGAAAAGTAAATAAAGAAGAAGAGAAAAAAGTTATTCAGGATATTTTTACAATACTATTAGAAATGCAGAAAGAAAAAAATTATTCAACACCTCTTGAAATGCATATGAAGGAATTTAAACTTAACGGATATAAAAGCAAAAAAGAAGAAGAGTTGTATTAAAGGTTATTAAAGGTTAATAAAGATTATTAAAGATTTATTAAAGATTTATTAAAGATTTTTTCTATAAGTATTTTATATAAATGAGAAAAATTATTTCAGTTGAAGGTAATATTGCATCAGGAAAAAGTACGTTTCTAGATATTATTAAAGAATATAATCCTAATTTTAATATAATTCCAGAACCAGTTCACGAATGGCAAAATGTTATGGACTCTGATTATAATTCATATAATCTTTTTGAACTTGCTGCTCAAGAACCTTCCAAATATTTATTTCCTTTTCAGCTAACAACTTTAAACAGTCATATAAAAATGTTATTTTCTGCTAAACAGTTTGATGGTGTTTCTGTCCTTGAACGTTGTTATTTAACTAACAGTAACGTTTTTACAAAACAACATCACGACAACGGTGTTATAAATGACCCCGAGTGGGCAGTATACAATCTTTTCTTAACTGATCATATTATAAAACCATACGGAAAAAACCCAATTGATGGATTTGTTTATGTTAAAACCGACCCAGAAATATGTTTTAAAAGACTTCAAAAAAGAAACAGAACGGAAGAAAACAAAGTTGGTTTAGATTATTTAGAAAAACTACACAAATTACACGAAGAATGGTTAAACAGAATGTCTCAAGAAGGTATTAAAATTTTAACAGTTGATAACAATTTAGAAAAAATGACTTTAAAATCTTATTCAAAAGATATAGATAATATAAACAAATTTCTCAAATCAATATAATTTCATTAGGTGCGTTTTTAAAGATTTTTTCTATAAGTATATTATATATAGATGGTTAATAGAAAGGTAGATAGAATGATTATGCCAAAATTATCTAGCACTTTAGGAGAAATAATGAATCCAGACAAAAATTCATATAAGAAAGTTCTTAAAAGAAGAAATGTTATTAAATCAAAACTTGATCAAATAGTTAGCGATGAATATAAAAATCACGTTATTGATAAATTACAAAATGTTATAGATCCTTATCTTTTAAAAAATAATTTATTTGAATGGAACTGTGGTTGTCTATTAACTGAAGAAGAAAATGCTGAAAAAATATGTGATTGTCCCAGACCAAATAATATTCGAAACAACCCTAAAAAAGTTATTGTAACCGACTGTGATACTAATGAAGAAAAAACATATAAAAGCAATTATGCAGCGTCTAAAGACCTTGTATTAATTCTGGGTTAATAACAATGTGCTGCAAAGGAGAAAACCGAGTAAAATGTGGAATATCAAAAACTAATGGAAAAAGATATAAGTTTAAATATTTTAATTCTTCTTAAAGATAATTTAAAACTTTATTTATTTTATTATTTTTTAATCCTTTTTTGCTTAACGAATTTTATTTTCTAAATATAATATATAGATGGAAATCGAGAGATCTACAAAACAATATTATAAGAAATTTGAAATTAAAATTACATATAGACAAGATCCAAAGAATCAATTATATTCAACTATAAACGACTCTTATGAAATACTTAAATCTGAACTTAAAACTTTAAAAGGTATAAAAATAAAAGTTGTTTTAAAAATAACTTTTGCAAAAATGGATAAAACTGATACAATATATAAATCAGCTTATTTTCAATCAAAGGCTTTAGAAATAATTAATACAAATGAAATAAAAAAAACTTTACGTCAAGCTTTTGATGAAATAATAAATAGAATTGGTAATTGGATTTCTGAAGGAAGCGGCTGGAGAATAGAGTCAGTTGATGCTCATTATATAAATAGATATAAGTATAGTCCTTTGGCTGCTTCAAGTTATTTAGAATTACCAAAACCATTACAACATCCAATGAAAGGATTAATAAATATAAAGAATGATGATAACGAATGTTTTAGATGGTGTCATTTAGCTTATAAATTTCCTGTTAAAAAAGACCCTCAAAAAATTTCAAAATATAAAAAACATATAAACGATCTTGATTATACTGGAATTAAATTTCCTGTAACATTAAATCAAATACCTAAAATAGAAGTTTTAAATGAAATATCATTTAATATATTTGGATATGAAGAACCTACAGGAATCTATCCATTGTACATATCAAAATATCAATATTCCGAAAGGTGTGACATGTT
This sequence comes from Mercenaria mercenaria, assembly GCF_021730395.1. Taxonomy (NCBI): domain Eukaryota; kingdom Metazoa; phylum Mollusca; class Bivalvia; order Venerida; family Veneridae; genus Mercenaria; species Mercenaria mercenaria. Next base: position 45,532 of record NW_026463866.1, read on the forward strand.
ATTAATCAATAAAGATAAAAAATTACATTATGTTTGGATAAAAGACTTTAATAGATTAATGTTTAACAAAACAAAACATGCAAATAAAAAACATTTCTGTAAAAGCTGTCTGCAACATTTTTCTCAAGAAAGAATATTAAATGAACACATACCAAATTGTTTAGCTATTAATGGTACCCAAGGTGTAAAAATGCCAAAAGAGGGAAGTAAAGTACAATTTAAAAATTATCATAAAGGTTTAGCAGTACCTTTTGTAATTTATGCTGATTTTGAATCAATAACTAAAAAAGTTTTAACTGCTTTACCATCAACTGAATCTTCATTTACTGAACCATATCAAAATCATATAGATTGTGGTTACGGCTATAAAGTTGTTTGTTGTTATGATAACAGTTTTACTAAACCAACCCAGATTTATAGAGGCCCTAATGCAGTTTATAAGTTTATTGAAAAAATGCTTGAGGAAGAGGAATATTGTAAAGAAATATTTAAAGAACATTTTAATTAAGATTTGAGAATGTCTAAAAAAGATGAAAGTGAATTTAAAAAACTAAAGTTTTGTCATATCTGTGAAAAAGAATATAAGGAAAATGAAAATCCTGTCCGGGATTATTGTCATATAACAGGAAAATTCAGAGGAAGTGCTCACTCAGAATGTAATATTAATTTTAGACTAACACACAAAATTCCTGTTATTTTTCATAATTTAAGAGGTTATGACGGTCATTTTATTATGCAACAAATAGGAAAATTTAAAAAAGAAATTAATGTTATTCCTAACAATATGGAAAGATATATGGCATTTATGATTTCTGACTTGGTCTTTATTGATTCATTCCAATTTATGTCTCAATCATTGGATAACCTAGTAAAAAATATTCCAGAATTTAAATACTTATCTCAAGAATTTGATTACATAGAATTATTAAAAACAAAAGGTGTTTATCCATATGATTACATGGATTCATTTAAAAAATTCAAAGAAACAAAATTACCTTCTAAAGAAGATTTTTATTCAATTTTAAATGAAACACACATATCTGACAACGAATATGAGCATGCTAAAAATATCTGGAAAAAATTTAAAATTAAAACAATGGGAGAATATCATGATCTATATTTAAAAACTGACGTATTACTTTTAGCTGATGTATTCGAAAATTTTAGAAAACTATGTTTAGAGTACTACAAATTAGATCCTTGTCATTATTTTAGTAGTCCTGGGTTAGCTTGGGATGCAATGTTAAAAATGACTGGAATTAAGTTAGATTTAATAACTGATATTGATATGTATCTTTTTATTGAAAAGGGACTGAGAGGAGGAATAAGTTATATTTCAAACAGATATAGTAAAGCAAACAATAAATATATGAAAGATTATGATCCTAAACTTGACAGCAAATACATTATGTACCTCGATACCAATAACCTTTACGGTTGGGCCATGAGTCAACCTTTACCCTCTGGAAACTTTAAATTTATATCCGAAAAACAATTCAAGAAATTAATTGCAAAAGGTAAAAGTAATTTTATAGTTGAATGTGATCTTGAATATCCAAAAGAATTACATAAAACCCACAATGATTATCCTTTAGCTCCTGAAAAAATCAAAATACCAGACGAATGGCTTTCTGACTATAGTAAAAATATTAAAGAAAAATTTGAAATAGGAAAAAGTAATGTAAAAAAATTAGTTCCAACTTTAATGAAAAAACAAAATTATGTAGTTCATTATAAAAATCTTGAACAATATACACAATTAGGGTTAAAAGTAACAAAAATACACAAAATATTAACTTTTGACGAAAGTCCTTGGTTAAAAAAATATATTGATTTTAATACTCAAAAAAGATCTAAAGCAAAAAATTCATTTAAAAAGACTTTTTTAAGTTAATGAACAACTCTGTATTCGGTAAGACGATGGAGAATTTACGCAAGAGGGTTAATATTAAATTAACTCATGATGAAAACCTTTTATTAAAATATATAGCCAAACCTTCATTTGTTAGTTCAACGATGTTTAACAAGAATTTGTTTGGTATTCATAGAATAAAAGAAAGTTTGTTATTAAACAGACCTTGTTATGTTGGAATGTGCATTCTAGATTTATCAAAATATTTAATGTATGATTTTCATTATAATTATATTAAGGAAAAGTACGAGGGTAATTGTAAATTACTATTCACTGACACTGATTCATTATGTTATGAAATAAAAACCAAAGATGCATCTGAGGATTTTTATAAGGACAAAGATTTATTTGATAATAGTGATTACGATAACAACTCAAAATTTTACTTCGATAATAATAAAAAAGTAATTGGAAAATTTAAAGATGAAGCTGCCGGCATTTCCATTGTTGAATTTGTTGGATTAAGAAGTAAAATGTATTCATATTTATTAGAAAACGAAGTTAATATTAAAAAATGTAAAGGAATTAAAAAACTTGTTGTTAAGAAAACAATAGTTCATAAAAATTACAAAGATACTTTGTTTAATTCAACCCAAACTAATCACACCTTTAAAGTTATTCGTTCTGATAAGCATAATCTTTCCAGTTATGTTATAAATAAAACATCTTTATCATGTTATGACGATAAAAGATATATTCTTGATAATGGTATTGATACATTAGCTTATTCTTAAATTAATTCTTAAATTAACTCTTAAATTAACTCTTAAATTAATTCTTAAATTAACTCTTAAATTATAGAACCATAAATTGTTAACTGAATATTCATAACGTTTAAAGAATTAATATAAATAACATCATTTATTTTAAATTTATTAGCATAATTAATAGAAATAGATTCATTTTTTCTGTTATTTTTTGCATTGTAACTTTGAAGAATTACGTTTTCTTTATTTTTTAGTTGTAATTTAGCTTCTCCTTTATCTAATTTAATTGCATCAACAAGAATAATTAAGATGCAATTAAAATTAATTCTTACATTATTACCATTTTGAACTAAACCAGGACTAGCATTTACAGTTTTCCATTGAAATAATCCACCATCGGTATCTTGAGTATAACATGTTAAAAACAATGGAGGTTTTCTTATTAATTGTCTTTCTAATTGTTTTTCTATTTTACTTACTTTTTCATTTATATTATTAAATATTCCCATTATATTAATTATTCCAGTTAAATAAAAACACAGTAATTAATAAAAGTTTTAATAAAAACTAAAGATTAACTCAAAAGTCTGTTTCTATCATAAGATATAGGTTCATCCGATATGTAGAATCTGATGTAACTATCCGTCAAAAGCGTAAATGTTACTTCTGTAGATGTTGAATCGTCATAAGGATGAATGTCAAACATTGTCCCTTGTGTTAAATAAATCTTAATTTTTTTCTTATAAATAGATACTAACTGATAAGTGTCAAAGTCCTCGGCTGCTATATTTACAGTATTGATAACTGTACTAAAATTAGATCATCATCATTATTCCACCACCTAAATATAAAATGTGATATTGGGCTTTTAATCGGTTTATCCGGTTCACCTATGGGCTTGGCCCCCGTTAATAAAATCTTAATATCTATTATATAAATTCCGGTTTTTTCGACTATAAACACACCCCTCAAAAGCACATCTGGTACAGCTACTTTATATTGTTGGTTTATGTGTATAAAATCTTTAAAATCTACAGATCTTTATTGAAATGTATTCAAATAGCTCAGACCGGCCATATCTTCATATGTTGAATATATCCAGGCACCATGACGGTTAAAATACTTTTTCATTTTTACGTATTCATTAAAACCGTATCCAATTATTGGATTTATTTTATAAAAACTGTTATATTCAAAAAGAAACACTTCATGTTTTACTTTTTCTATTTCTTTTTCCAATTCTTCTTTTATTTTTCTATCTTTCTTTTTAAGTTTAAGAATTATTTCAGCTAAATCATCAAGTCGTTTTGTTGTAGCATCTTCAAAAGCAGATAAACTATCAAGAGTTTTCTTTGTTCTAGCTAATTGTGTTTCTTGTTTTAGAAAAGCATTTTTTACTTTTGTAATTTCTTGGGTATTAGTAGAAATTTCTTCGACATTAGTGGTTATTGTTTTAGTATTAGCAGTAATTTCTTGGGTATTAGCAGTGATTGATTCTCCTTGTTTAGCTGATATTTCAACTACAGAGTCAAGATCAGTTATTATTTTTTTAATTTTATCATTAATTGTGTTAATTGCTTTAGCATTAGGAGTGATTGATTCTCCTTGTTTAACTGATTTTTCAACTACAAAGTCCAGTTCATTTTTTATGTTCTTCAACTTTAGCATTGAGCTGTGTCATATCTTCTTGTAATTTTTTTGTAATATTACTTAAGTCTGCATACTTTAAATTATGACGGTTGTCAACAGTACTAATCCAAACTCGAATTTGTTTTTTAAAGTCATCTATTTTAGAATTGAGCTCTTTTTTAAGGTTATCTAATGCTGTGTCATGGTCATCACCTCTTTGTGAAGCTGCCTTTTCCAGTTCAGATTTATATTCTGCAAGTTTATTTGAAAATGTATTGAACATTTGTTCATTCCCTTTTACCATTTCAGTATTTAGTTTATTTACTTCTGTTTTGATTTCTAACTGATACATATTTTGTAACTTTTTCTCAGCTTCATTAATCTTGTGTTTTAGTTCTTCATGTTTAATCATACTATCTTTTAATTCCATATGTTGCTTGTGTAAAATGTTTAAATTGACTCTAAATACTTCTTTTATGTTTTCATCTGTCAAATCAGATTTCTCTTCAAGTTCTTTAATAGAATCAACCATAGCTTTCATTTCTTTTTCAATTTTATCTTGTAATTCAACTATTAATAATGAATTCTTTTTAAAATCTTTTGTTAATTCTTCAATATTCTTTACTTCTGGAATAAGATATCATAACACATATAAAGTTTCACCAAATGGACAATAAGGCAATTTAATTATTAACTTAAATAAACTTTACGGACAAAACAGGATTACCTATCAATAAAAGATCTATGAAATTTAAAAAAGTAATTAGAGGACAAGGTTATGACGTTTGTCCATGTAATCCAAAAGAATTGGTTAATGAGTTGGAGTTAATCTGTGGTTCAATTGATGCTGGAAATAATAATGAAGAACTAAAAAATGAAGGTATTAGCATAATTGATAAACTATTAAAAATGAATTCACTCTTACCAAAAGAACATGAAATGTTATATAAAAAATATTTTTCTTGAATTAAAATTTTAATTAATGTTTTAAAACTTTAGTTTTTAATTATATATAAATGGAACAAAAAATAGTATTAAGTTCTGAAACAGTTAAAGATAATAACAAAAATACTCCGAGTGATTTTACAATCAGATTTAGTCGTTCTTTAATTTTAGATAAAATAAAACTTATGTTGTTGGTTTGGATAGTATTAACACTATGACCTACTCTTGGCATAATATTAGTGATGAATATGATAATAAAAGAATTTGTTATAATAATGGTAAGGATTGGAAAGATATCATATTTACAAATGGTTCTTACAGTTACACAGATATTAATAATTGTATTAGTGAAACATTAATAAGTAATGGTGATTATGAATTTGATAAATCAGAAATTGCTCCAATAAGTTTGGAATTTGATTTAAGTAGTTTTAAGATTTTGATTTCAATTACAAATAATTTTATGTTGGATTTGAAAATATCAAATTTTCATACATTGCTTGGATTTGAGAAAAAAAACTTTAAACAAAACTGAATGGGGAACTACAACACCAAATATAACTAACACTGTGGATACAATTTACATTCATTGCGATCTTATTGATAATTCACTTGTTGATGGTAATTTCAGTGATATTATCTATGCTTTAAGTACTGCAGATTTAACAAGAGCTTATCCATTTACAAAAGAAACACAAAGAGTTGGATATTCTGAAATTAATAAATATATTATAAATTCAATTAGAGTATATATTACAGATGTATTTGGTAGAATAATTAATTTTAATGAGGTTGAAACAAGTTTTACACTAATTTTAAAAGAAATTAATTAAAACTAAAGTTTTAAAACTTTAATTAATTATGAAATTATAAATTTTAGTTTTATATAATGTACAAGAAAGTTTATGATAAAAATAAAGGAATATTTATTTATGTTGATGCTCAGACTGAAGAAGAAATCATACATGGTACAGGTATCTTTGACACTTTAACGAAATTGTTTTCAAGCGGAGTTGCATCTTCAATTAGCACAGCTGGAAAAAAAGCTTTGGAAACAGCAGGAAAAGCCGCACTAGAAAGTGGAACAAAAAAGGTTGGAACAGAAGTTGGAAATTTAGCTGCTAATAAAATTGTTGAAAAATTTAAAAAGAAACCTGCTCCGGCAGTTGGTAATTTAATTGCTAAGGAATTACAAGAAAAGAATAACAGTAAAAATAATAAGGAGGAGGAGGATATTCATATGAGAATAAATAGAATATTGTCAGGATCTGGAACTTCAACTCAACGTAAACGTATTAACAGATTAATTTATAAAAACTAAAGTTTTAACTTTAATAAAAAATAAAATAATATATAATATATACATGTTTAGAACAAAACAATATTGTGAAAGATATGAATTAACTCCTATTCAATTAGATACAGCCTTAATATCTGTCTTGGGAAATAATGTTAAGCAACAAAAAAACGGATATCATTTTACAATTAATGATAGAAGCTCATATTTTGATTGGTTTAATGCTTATTTTGAAGTAAGTTTTAAAGTAAATAAGCTTGCTAACGGTAATAATTATGTTGCTGATGGAGATGATAATCAAATTGCCCTAATTAATAATGCTGCTTTATTAATTGATCAGTTAGTGGTTAAACAAAATGGAAAAATTGTATATGATTGTAATAATTTATACAAAGTAACAAATGTAAAGAGTTTGGTTGAATTGTCTGAAGATTATGTAAAAACAACTGGAACAAACGAATATATTTATTTAGATACTACTGGTACTGCTGAGAGCAGGAGTAATCAAGCTGGATATAATAGTGGTTTTGCTTCTAGGAAGTTATCAATCCAGGGTGGTAAAGAGGTAAATGCTAAAATTCCATTAAATAATTATTCATTTTTTCAGGGTTTAGAAACTAATATTATACCTCCAAGTCAAATTCAAATAACACTGCAGCTGACAGATGATGATGAATTAATTTTTAGAGCTAATGCTGCTGATGCTGGTAGAGTAATTGTAACTAAATTAATTTTGTGGGTTCCACCTTTGGTTTTTAATGAATTTGGACTTAATTTAATTCATGAAAGATTTACAAAAGCAAGATGGTCATACCTACGGGAAATGGTGACGCAATCAACTGATACACAACAAACTAATATAACCTTTAGAATAACGGCTGGTGTAATAAAACCACAACATGTATTTGTTTATTTACAACGGCCTGATAAAAGTAATTCACAAGAACATAATCCACATTTATTAGATACATTTAGAATTAATGCAGCAAATGAAAATTGCACTTTGAGCTCTTGTCGTCTTGAAGTTGGTAATGGTGTTTTTTATCCAGAAACAGAATACACAAGTATATCAAGAATATATGATGATGTAATTAATTATTATTATAAATAAAATAATAAGACTACTGGAAGTCTTTTAAATCGATCAAATTTTTATAATTATTTTGGATTTGTTCATTTTAACTTAGAATATAAAAAGGAAGTAACTACAGAAGATCCTAAGCATATTACATTAACAGCTAAATTAAATATTCCACCGGCAGCCAATATTCGTGTTTACGCAATTGTATTATATGAGGAAACAGTTGAAATAAATACTATTGGAAATGAACTTGTTATTGTTTAAATAAAATAAATATAAATTATATATAATGACATCAAATTATATTGAATATAAAGTTAACCTAACAGATGGACAAAAGAAAAATTTAGCACAAGCTTATAATAATAAAATTCCACATACTTTTAGATTAAAACATGAACAATTACATGGAAACTTCCCTTTACTATTAACAAAAACACAAATTAATCAAATTAAAAAAGCTGTTGCAAATAAGAAGGGATTAGAAATTAAAATTTCAAAAAAACAAATGTCCAGTCAAGGTCAAAATGGTGGATTTTTAGGAGCTTTGGCTGGTTTGTTAGGAAAAACAATTCTTCCAATGGCAGCGAAAATAGTTCCAAAAATATTAGCCCCTCTAGGCATCGGCGCTTTGTCTGGGCTGGCCAGTACTGGTGTTAGTAAAATACTTGGAAATGGTATGATTTCAGTAGCTAATGATAAGAGAAATATGATATCACCATATCTTACACCTAATCAAAGAAAGCAACTAGTAGGATCTGGAGTGATTAAATTAACACAAAAACAGAAACAAAATGGCGGGTTCCTGGGTATGCTGGCTGCTAGTCTAGGAATACCTTTGATTACATCTTTGTTAAGTGGTAAGGGACATGGTCAGGGTATACAGATTGATTCTCAGAGAAGACCTTACAGACGAATTCCTATAGTAAAAAAAAAAATAAAATTTATAAACAAACCTATTTCTAACTTTGAAATTGAACAATGGGTAAAACAACTCGGTGTAACAAACTTTAGGGGAGTATTTAGTAGAAATAATTTATTAAATTTATTAAAATTAAAAGTAAAGGACGAGTGTGGAATTATAAATTTGGACGACTCTGCTGGACCTGGAACACATTGGGTTTGTTATATTGGTAAAATATACTTCGATCCATTTGGACTTCCTCCACCAAAGGAAGTAATTAATTATATACCTGGATGTAAGTCCCCGGGGGCTGAAAGCCCGCCTGGGGTTAAGTATAACAACATACAATATCAAGACAAAACAAGTATGCTTTGCGGATACTATTGTTTATTTTTCATTAAAATGTTACAAGATGGTATAAACATTTATGATTTATTGTATAAAATACTAAAAGTTAACAATCAAAGAGTAAATGAACAAACAATTATAAATTATTTTAATAAAATGAGTTAAAATGTATTAAAATGTACCAAGAACGTAATATTCTTTACTACTAACAAAAATGTACCATAAACGTTATATTCCATACTACTCCCAAAAGCGTATATGGAAGTGACGTGCGTTTACACTGTAAACGTTACTATAAATAGAAGTATAGATATATAAAAATAAACTTGAACGGAAGTGACGTGCGTTTACAGTGTAAACGTTACTATAAATAAATGTATAGATATATAGAAATTCCACTAATGTTAAAAATAAAATTGAACATGGTATACGGAAGTGACGTGCGTTTACAGTGTAAACGTTACTATAAATAAATGTGAACATTGTACATGGAAATTCCACTAATGTTAAAAATAAACTTGAACGGAAGTGACGTGCGTTTACAGTGTAAACGTTACTATAAATAAATGTGAACATTATACATGGAATCCTTACATAGATTTCTACTGTTAAAAGCTGATTTTGTTACCAATTCAACTCTGTACATATTTCTTCGATTAATTTCCTATTTTTGATTAAAGTTCCAGTGTTTAAAGCACACTTCAATAAATTCTTATGTTTCTCAATTAATTCATAAACTAAAGCCAGGTTTCGACAGTAGGAATCTGTGTAATGTACACCTCTGCGATGAAAATAAAGTCCCAGATTACAATCCTTTGGGCAAACTGATCTTAAATTTTTAATAATAAATCCAATCTGATGTGTACAATAAACAATATTCCGTTTGTTTCTGTATATCTGCTTGTCTAAATTTCTAATGCTTTCAATACATTTGTCCTCGCTTGAAATATCCACATTAAAATTTTCTAAAACCTCCTCTTGTCCGAATGATTTCGTAATTTCTTCTTTAAGCTTTTCTTTTAACGTACTCCTTGTTTGTCACTTTGTTGGCTTACATGTATCAACCAGTTTCTTGTAATACTTTGAACTGAATGTTGTAACCCATTCTTGGCATACAAAATCTTCTTTGTAATTATCTTTTTAATGGGTTGTTAATTCCGTCAAATCTTTTAACAGGTCTGCTGTTGTATTTTTATCCCTAAAAAGAAACACAATCTAAAGAATTACATAAGTATAAGCAGGTAAAAATAAATTTATCTCTAAGAAACACAAAATAATATTTCTAAAGTTAGTGAATGAGATCCGTCAAAGATCTGCTAAAGCTTGAACATAGTGGCGTAAATGTGTTTTGAAAAGTACTTACATTGTAATCGTTTTCCTTGTTTCTGTTCTATTGTTGTGTGTATTATGAGTCGCAAAGAATGTTCTGGTGTTAATCGATTAGGTTTGTGTTGTAAAATACGACCATTTTTCAGAAAATATCACGTAAATCCCATATAACATTTTCAGATAATACGATAAAACGGAAGTGAAGGAAATATGTCAGTTATTTATAACCGGTCCGAAAATACGTGAAAACGAAAGTAAAGTAAATATATCAGTTATTTATAGCCGGGTTTTCCGAAAATACGGGAAAACGAAAGTAAAGTTAAAACCTGTGGATTTTAAATTGTCCGGCATTAGTTGGTTCGGACCGAGGATTAAAGGTCAAATGGGGTCAAAAACGCCAAAAACATCATGTTTCTAACTACTATGGGTTCTAGAATTATTGCCCTATAAAGGTCCAGAATTTGCTATTTTTGTGCGTCAACAATTTCTTGTCTGCATGATAGTGGGTTCATTTATGATTTTATTTTAACCAAACTTGCACACAACTTGTATCACCATAAGATCTTGGTTCCTTTCTTAAACTGGCCAGATCCCATTATGGGTTCTAGAGTTATGGCCCCTGAAGTGCCAAAATTAGCTATTTTGACCTTGTCTGCACAATAGCAGCTTCATTTATTATTTGATGTTTACCAAACTTGCACACAACTTGTATTACCATAAGGTCTTGGTTCCATTTTTAGACTGGCCAGATTCCTTCATGGGTTCTAGAGTTATGGCCCCTGAAAGGGCCAGAATTAGCTATTTTGACATTGTCTGCACAATAGCAGCTTCTTTATGATTTGAATTTAACCAAACTTGCACACAACTTGTGTCACCATAAGATCTTGGTTCCTTTCTTCTACTGGCCAGATTCCATTATGGGGTTCCAGAGTTATGGCCCTTGAAAGGGCCAAAATTAGCTATTTTGACCTTGTCTGCACAATAGCAGCGTCATTTATGATTAATTTTGAATTTAATTAAACTTGCAGAAAACTTGTGTCACCATAAGATCTCAGTTCCTTTCTTGAACCGACCAGATTCCATTATGTGTTCCAGAGTTATGGCCCCTGAAAGAGCCAAAATTAGCTTTCTTGACATTTTCTGCACCATAGCAGCTTCATTTATAATTTGATTTTAATCAAACTTGCACAAAACTTGTGTCGCCATAAGATCTCGGGTCCTTTCTGGAACTGACCAGATCCCATACTTTGTCTGCATGTCTGTCTACCTGCTTGAAATATGTTTTTCTAACTCTAATGCTTTTTCTACTTGTACTACCACAACCTCTACCTTCTGTATACTCCACCGTTGTTAAAGTTCCTCTTGCTGTTATGACAAAAAATCAAGTTGTATCAGTTCAAGAAATTTGATAAACAGTGAAGAGTTGCAGTGGATTTTTAAGTCATACAGAATCTTCATCATCCGCTGGTAAAACATTGAAAAGCTTTTTCCATGATTGCTGTGATGACTGGGATGATGTCTTTGAGGACAGAAAATGAATTATCCAAGTTGGCATCGGATGATTGTAAAATCATTTCACGAGAGTCTGTAAACAAGTTTTTCATTTATCCAGCTTGCTTATGGAAGGTCGGGGATTCCATGTGCCTGCTCGTGATAAAATAATTCACAGTAGGGATCTTCCCCTTCCGCCATCATCAAAGTTCAGCGTTATATGACCTTTTTGTGTCAATTTGCCACTAAACCAAACTCATTCATTCCACCATCAAGTGACCTGTAATTGAGTTGTGCAAAGCTAAACACAAGAAAAACAACAAAAAATAGCTTGGGTGGTGTTTATTCACTTACTTTTTAATTAGTAAGATGTATGATTACTTTCATTGACAATGCTAATCTTTACAGAATTATATATCTTTGATGAAGGTTTGTTAATTAGAAAAGGGACTTTGTTTTTACTAGAACAAATGTGTATACCAACTTTCCATTGCACCTACAGGGTCAGTAACTCTTGATATTGATCAATGATTTAGATTGTAAAGTTTTGAAAATGTATATTTCCATTGCTTGTAGAAAACAACATATATGTTTTAAAAATCAGTTTATTGATTGTTTCCAATTAAATTTACATTTTGGTGTTCTTTTAGAAAGTGACGGTGACTGTAAACTGGCCATGAGTCAAGTTGATGATGACAGACATAACACCAGAGACAGCATTGTTCAGGGATCAGAAATTGACATTAATGATAACTGGGTACAGGAGTCTGGAGTTGGTGATAGTGATGCTGATCCAAACTATCAAGCAGACACAAGTGATGTCGATGATGATGAGGAGGAGGATGATGAGGATGTCGATGATGATGGCTTAAGTATTGGTAGCAATGATGATGACTTTGTATTGGATTCAGAACCTGACAGTAAAGATACATGTAGTGCTATTTATCCACAGCTCTGTCCAGAGAAGGTAGTGACAGTTCAGTCTTCAAAGAAAAATTCAAGAAGCAATCGCGATAATAAAAAACATGCTTGTTTCTTCTGTGAAAAGCTGTACCCAAACATTGCCAGACATTTGACAAACACACATTCAGATCAGCATGAAGTTGCTAAGATATTGATATTACCATTAAAAAGTAAAGAACGTAGATTTGCTTGGGAGGAACTTGTAAACAAGGGGGATTTTCTCACAATTATGAAGTCTTTGAAAAAGGATGTGGAACAATAATTCCAAAGTATAGGGCTAAAAGTCAGGTTGAAGATGTACAAAGTCTAATACCGTGCCATTCTTGCAGAGGGCTCTACAAGAAAACAGAATTATGGAAACATCAAAAAATCTGTAAGGCACGGAAATCTGAAGTTCTGGAATCACAACATGTCAGAGCAGGACAACTATTGATGCCAAAGAGTCATGCAACAAAGGAACTCTTTGAAAATGTCATAGTTAATATGAAAGATGATAAAATAAAGCGGACAGTTGAGTCAGATAATTTAATTCTGCGTCATGGGAACGCTTTGTATGAAGAAAAGGGACATGAAATTCATGACCACAATTACATTTCTGGTAAACTTAGAGAACTTGGTAGGCTCCTACTTACAGCTAGAGATATTGATACTGACATAAAAAGTATTCTGGATTTGATGAAAGCCTCAAAATGGGATTTGCTTATTGCGGCTGTTAGGAATGTTGCTGAATATGATGAGAAGACTCATCGATTTGGTATTCCATCATTAGCAAGAAAATTTGGTCACAGCATGAAAAGATGTGCTGAAATGGAATATTTCGATTGCTTGAAAAACGAGGACTTTGAAAATGGAAGTGTAGCAAAAACTTTCATAGAAATGTATGATTTGAAATGGAGAAAATCCATCGGTTCATTTGCTTATGCTACACTAGAAGAGAACAAGTATAATAGGCCACAGCTTCTGCCATTAGTAGAAGATGTTGTTAAGCTCAACAAGTATTTTGAGGAAAATATGAAAGTTCTGTGTGTCCAGATTGAAAGAAATCCAAGAGAATATTATCCAAAGTAAGTAAGAATCTGTCTTGCACTTATAATTCTTTTCAATAGGAAAAGAAGTGGAGAAGCTCAAAAAATGACCATAAAAGGTTTTCGAGATGCTAAAACTGGAGGACTAGTGGATGACTCTTTAAAAAGATCATTGACTGTATTTTAGCAGAAATTGTGCCAGTCGCATCTGAGGGTTGAAACAAAGTGGAAAAGGGGCAGAAAGGTGACAGCCTTGTTAACAACGAAAATGGTATCTTGTTTAAACATACTTTTGAAATATAGAGATGCAGCTGGTGTCAGCAATGAAATGTACCTGTTTGCAAGACCTGGTAGTGCTGAGCATCCATACAGAGGAAATGATGTGTTGAGGGAATTTGCTGGTAAAAGCAATTTGAAGCGTCCGGATTTGATAAGATCAACAAAGCTTAGAAAGCAACTGGCTACAATGGCTCAGATCCTCATTCTCAAGGACAATGATCAGGATATATTAGCAGCCTTCCAGGGACACGATATCCGCGTGCATAGGGAGTTTTACCGGCTCCCTGAGAGTACATTACAGGTGGCGAAGGTCTCCAATTTACTGCATTGCCTTAACAATGGCACAATTGACAAGTACAGAGGATTAGATTTTGACAGCATAGACATAGACTTTGAAAATGAAGGTATCTTTGATACATTTTTTTTGTGCCACATATTATGAATCATTTTATTTCTTGGTCACTATATTTATTGGTTTTTGACCAAAAGAGCTATTTTGTGAGGATATTTAGAAGTGGGTGGTTGCAGCTTCTGAACAGCCTACCCCCTTAGTACAATAGGTAGAGCGTTGGTCAATGGATTGCAGGGTCGTGAGTTCAATCCCTGGGCGGGGCGTATGTTCTCCCTAACAATTCGATAAACAGCAGTGTGTCTGAAATCATTGTTCTCCCTCTCTTATTCATGTGGGAAAGTTGACAGTTACTTGTGGAGAATAGGTTTGTACTGGTACAGTAACTACCCACTGTTACATGACTGAAATGTTGTTGAAAAATGGCGTTAAACCCAACACAAACAAACAAATCAGCTTCTGAACATTAATGTATGACCCATGTAATAATGTACCTCCTTTTGAAGAGTATTCAATTCCTACAATAAGCCTAGTTTGACTTGGGTTTTTAGGGGGCATAGGTTCAAGCACCAAGGGGACAAAACGTTTGTTATATTACTTTTATCTATTAAGTTTTTACTTTTTAGCTCACCTGAGCCAAAGGCTCATGGTGAGCTTTTATGACCGCTCAATGTCCGTCGTGCGTCTGTCGACATTTTCTAAAAAAATCTTCTTCTTCAAAACCACTGAACAGAATTACATCAAACTTCACAGGAATGATCCTTTGGTGTGCTCCCCTTTCAAAATTGTTCAAAGAAATGAATTCCATTTAGACCTCTGGTTGCCATGGCAACCGAAAGGAAAAACTTAAAAAATCTTCTTGTCCAAAACCGCAAGGCATAGATATTTGGCATGTGACAATATCTTATGGTCCTCTATAAAGATTGTTCAAATTATGCCCCTGGGGTGAAAAGAAGCCCCACCCCGGGGGTCCCAAGTTTTACATAGACATATAGGAAAAAAAAAATTAAAAAATCTTCTTGTCTAAAACCACAAGACCTAGGCCTTCGATATTTAGTATGTAGCATTACCTTGAAGTCCTCTGCCCTGGGGGGTCTCAAATTTCACATACACTTATATAGGAAAAAAAAACTAAAAATCTTCTTGCCTGAAACTGCAAGGCCTATGCTTTTGATATTTGGTATGTTGCATTGCCTTGTGGTCCTCTACCAAAATTGTTCAAATTATGCCCCTGGGGTGAAAAGAGCCCCTGCCCTGGGGTCCCAAATTCAACATAGACTTATATAGGGGAAAAAAATCTTGTCTGAAAGTTCAAGGCCTATGCCATTGATATTTGATATGTAGCAATGCATAGTGGATGTCTAACAAGATTGTTCAAATTATTCCTCTGGGTGAAAAGAGGCCCCGCCCTGGGGGTCACTTGTTATATGAGTTTTATAGGAATAAATACTTAAAAATTATCAGATCATATTTCCTAGACTGATTATAATTACCTGATGACCCCAAGTGATTGTAATGTTAAAGTTTGCGTACCACCCCAAATATTTTCAAAGTCCATTGAGATATTGCTTTCATATTTTACATACTTGTTTACCATCATGACCTCAGTCTGTAAAAAGGAGGAGGCAACTCTATCAAGCATTTTGACTGAATTATGGCCCCTTTTCGACTTAGAATATGCTTATTGTAATGTTAAAGTTTGCGTACCACCCCAAATATTTTCAAAGTCCATTGAGATATTGCTTTCATATTTTGCATACTTGTTTACCATCATGGCCCCAGTCTGTAAAAAGGAGGAGACAACTCTATCAAGCATTTTGACTGAATTATGGCCCTTTTTCGACATAGAATATGCTTATTGTAATGTTAAAGTTTGCGTACCACCCCAAATATGTTCAAAGTCCATTGAGATATTGCTTTCATATTTTGCATACTTGTTTACCATCATGACCCCAGTCTGTAAAAAGGAGGAGGCAACGCTATCAAGCATTTTGACTGAATTATGGCCCTTTTTCGACTTAGAATATGCTTATTGTAATGTTAAAATTTTGCTCATAGCTTATATTATACTATCAAGCACTGAGAATAGTCGAGCGCGCTGTCAACTGACAACTCTTGTTCAGTGTTGCAGTTAGATTTCTGTCTCATTAAATCCTTTAACTTGAGGCACCCTAGAAGATATGATATTCACAGTTTTATTTTATATTTTAAAATTGTTTAACAATAGTTTGACATTTCTTTTGTCAAAATTAATGGTATAATTAATTCTATGGAAACGTTTTGCACAGTGGCCATCACTTCGAAATTTGTCTCTATCTGAGCTTGAGGAAATATCATGAATCATTTAAACTTTATAAAAAAAACGGCATCATGTAAAAGTTTAAATTTGCATACAAGTCTCTCACTGGTGTAACATTGTTTTGAAAATTTGAAATATTCACCATTACAGTGTCCGACAAATTTATAACTTGGCTAGTAGCCCAGCATTTTTTTTGTAGTTGCCCAGAAATTTAAACCCAGGAAGTATAAACTTGCTATATCCGAACTCGACTTACTGAGATGTGAGAATCAAAGGGGTCAGCAACAATTTTTACAATGTTTATTTAATAAATTTAAAAACATCAAAATAAACCAGTGTGTTTGTATCCAGTTTCGCAGAGACATTCCTATCATATTAGTCTACATATATATGAATGACAATAAATGTTTATTTTGATGTTGATATTGTCCAAATATTGTTATAGCACTAGACCCCTCTGGTTAAGAAAGTGGTAAATGATATCTTCCCAAAAACCAGTATCAGAGCTTACAAAGTGTTTTTACATGACTTATATTTTTGTCAAACCATTCATGCCTTTTTCTTAAAAAAAAAATGTCATCAAGGATGTCAACTTATGAATATGAAATTGTGGAGGGCCTTAATTGTTTTAACTTTGAAACCAAGATCATTTTACAACATAATAAAAAGATCTGCGTTAGGTCACACTGTAAACTAATATTTGTCAAAATTCATGTTATATTGATTAGGTCTTCCGTCAATAAGTCTGTAAAAAACATACCCAAAATGTATTATCTGGATACTGGTACACTTTCGGAATGTCATGTGAAAGTGGCTTTTGCTCAGTTTACTTGACTCACTAAGGTAAACCAGAGATAGTTCCTCAAATTTTGATGTTACTTATCCTAAAAAATTACTGTGATAACTTTCTTTGACGGACAAAAATATAGAAAATTTGCATACGAGTTTACGACACCGGGTGTAATTAGAATCATGAACGGACATTCTAAACTTACCTTTGCTTTCGAAATTCATTAAAATTTGTGGATTTTCTAGTTGAAATTACGGTAGGATTAGACTGCTTAGATATATACTTGTTATACTGAACGATGGTCTAATTTAAAGCTTGCATGAAGAAATCTTTATAATGTTCTTACAGAGCACTTTTCACGTGCTCGGTAATCAGCTGGCCACTTACGGATAATTTATTAATTGGTGAGTTTTTAGCAGTTCATAGGATCTATCAATTAATATTAGCACTTCCTTGATTCTTATTACCTGTATGCACTCGCCGTGACGTAATTTGTTGATAAAAAATCAGCGAGATTCTGCAGCAACTGTTGAAATTATCGATAATGGGCAGGGCTAAACGCTTAACTAGTTTGAACCGGTTACAACAAGATAATCATTACACATGGTCAGTTGTTGTTTATTGCAAGTTATAATCAAGTAAATGATGGGATGTTGATTTTGTAAAATATACAATGACAGGGCTACTGATGCTTTAAATTTATGGTTGCCCGGCGGTCTTACGTCTAGATATTTTTGGTAGCCTGACAAACATTTCTGGTAGCCCGCGGGCTTCGGGCATTGATTTGTCGGACACTGCATTACGTGGGTCATACCTTAAATTAATTAATGGTAATTTAACTTATTCAATTGAAATATATTTTGTGGGTGATTTAACCATAAATCTGTGAAAATTAGTCCCTGACAAATGACAAATGTCAAATATTTTACTGTAGTGGAAATTCATATTACACAATTTGATTTTAGCTTGAATGAGCTAAGAAACTAGTGGGGTGAGCTATTCTAAAAACTCACTGTCTGTTCATGCATACACTTCTTTAGATGACATCTTTTCTAAAACTACTGAATTACTCTAAATTTGCTCAAGTTCTTTCAATGATTTTAGCCTTTTTCTGGGGTCACCAGAGCTAAGTAATAGTTATAG
This sequence comes from Mercenaria mercenaria, assembly GCF_021730395.1. Taxonomy (NCBI): domain Eukaryota; kingdom Metazoa; phylum Mollusca; class Bivalvia; order Venerida; family Veneridae; genus Mercenaria; species Mercenaria mercenaria. The sequence goes on from NW_026463866.1 coordinate 64,023, forward strand.
TATGTGTGAGAGTGTGTTACCAGGATATATCAGAGCTAGGGGTACATCGAGGGTATTTTTCTCTGCACATATCGTCGAGGCCGGTAGGCCGAGACAGATATGTGCAGAGAAAAATACCGAGATATATCCTTGTAACACACGAGCATTACATATTATAACTGTTTTATCGCGTAGTTTTATCATTAAAATTTATATATTCTTTTCATTTAAATTTGTTTATTATTATTTTTATTCTTTTGATTCCCTTTCTGCATCTCCTGACTTAAACACTAAAACGCATCATTTGAAGGTCACTAGGTCATTATAATAGAAAAATATTGTTGTACCCCCCGACAACAAAGTTGTAAGGGGGGTGGTATACTGGTTTCAGGTTGTCTGTCTGTCTGTCCGTCTGTCCGTAGACGCAGTCGTGTGCGCACCATCTCTCCTTATCCCCTTGACACAGTTTAATGAAACTTCACACAAGTGATCAGTACCAACAGTAGTTGTGCATGGGGCATGTTAGGTTCTTTTAGAAAAAAAATTGCAGAGTTATGGGACTTTGTTTTTTTGTTACTATACGAGGGGTGTTCAATAAATACCCGGAAAAGTGCTCTCATTTCTTTATTTCTAGTCTCATTTTGCTAAAATTTAAAAATATGACGGATATGAACATACTGAATTCAAATACCTAAATTACAGATTTCAGAACATGCACAATATTTATTTGTCGTCTCCTAGGCAACGCCATCACTTCAAAAGCGGCCCAACGTCATTATGATGCTGTCATATCACATTCAATTAATCAATACTACTCGTGATTACCATTGATTCAATGTTTATCACCATTAAATGCATTTTACACCTTCCTAAGAATAAATAAATACTGTTCATATGATGTTCGTGTCGTATTGGAGAAATTGTACTCTGAACTGATGCCCTATCAAGGAGCTCTTTAATTTATTAAATGTGACTGAACGTTATTTTTCATGTCTGTAACACAAGTCGTCAGCTTGACCACTTTTAAACGTCACGTCCCACTAATAAAATTTTGTTTTCTTCAGGGCATTGTCCCTTAAACCTTTTTCAGCATAGCATTTGTCTCTTTCCTTGATTTTCGATTCAAAACACAAAATGTTATCTCACATCTCCGTTCAACACTGATTTTCAAGCGACGACCAACTCAATATGCCTGCCAAATAATTTAATGATGTCACATTTATAATTTGACATTATTGGCGTAACGCTTACTTTTCATATCAATATTCACCCAATTTAAGAAAAGGTAGCTTGAAAACTAGGTAAGTGGCAAGTAATGTTTTAGCGCATGTAAAATAGAAAAAGAGACAGAATTGGGCCGGATGACGTCACATGACGTTGCCATGGGGACTCGCATTTACTTATTATTTATCCAAAGACAATCTAATTTTGACATAACAACTCAGTATTCCCTAATCTACATTTTGTAGCATTTTCATTTATTTTTGATGATACATGAAGAATTGAGAGCACTTTTCCGGAAATTTATTGAACGCCCCTCGTACTATATACATAGACACAATCTTGTGCGCACCATCTCTCCTCATCCCCTTGACACAATTTAATGAAACTTCACACAAGTGATCAGTAACAACAGTTGTTGTGCATGGGGCATGTTAGGTTCTTTCAGAAAAAAAAAATTGCAGAGTTATGGGACTTTGTTTTTTTTTTGTTACTATACTATATACATAGACACAATCTTGTGCGCACCATCTCTCCTCATCCCCTTGACACAATTTAATGAAACTTCACACAAGTGATAAGTAACAACAGTAGTTGTGCATGGGGCATGTTAGGTTCTTTCAGCGACAAAAATTGCAGAGTTATGGGACTTTGTTTCTTGTTAACATACTATGTACATACAGTCTGCAAATGCAATCTTGTGCGTGCCTAATCTACCAAACCCTTGCACACAATTTAATGAAACTTCACACAAGTGATCAGTACCAACCCTAGTTGTGCATGGTGCATGTTACATTCTTTTAGATAAATATTCTGCATAGTTATGGGACTTTGTTTTTCGTTACTATACTGTATACATACAGTCTATATACATACGGTCCACATAATTATGCAATCTTGTGCGCGTCAAATTGCAATATACTGTGTCAGTGCATGCGGGGGGGGGGGGGGGGGGGGGGGCGTACATTCATCACCTTTAGTGATAGCTCTAGTTTAGTCTCTTTTTGTGTGATAATCATAAATCTTTGTCATGTTGTTTTCTCTTTAAGGCTAAAAAAAATGAGGTACCTCAGGTCAAAAACTAGGTCACTATTTTAAAACATAGAAATCTGTAGAAAATGATCTTTGTGATACTTTAAAATAAAATATAAATTGGCCAGTTGACTGAAAAACTAGGTCACTTAAGATCAAATCATTGAAAAAGACTTGGTTTATGATCTGCCTGATCTACTGATTATTCTCTATTAATTGGAGTGTCGTGCAGAAATGTTCCTTTGGCCTTATGCCAGGTTTGTTTAAATTATTCCAGATTATTGAAAACATTGCCAAGATGTTAGTCACTTAATCATCACTGTAGATTTTCTGAGAAGTATTTCTTGGGATATATTGTTTGACCTTAATTGTCCATTGCCTGTGGCAGGTAATAGTATAGAGCAGACAGACAAGTGAAATATATAATATATATATTATGCAAATAATGAATACTTGAAAAAAAGAATTCTGTTAGAAAACACTAGCCCATATCAA
>NW_026463867.1:0-58824 GCF_021730395.1 Mercenaria mercenaria
TGAAATTCACATAACTGTAAAACGTCAAAGTGATGGTTTGTTCTTTAGTATTATTCAGGCATACAGGTATTTTAAGAATAATTATGTTTGTTTCTTTTTTAATACTCTTTGTTTGTCGTTCTTTCTTAAAGAATGTAGGGCATTTTTTTTCTACAGTTTAGATTTTTTTTCATTCTCTGTGGGCTTGAAGAACATTTGTTTCTATGACAAGTATGAGCAGAAAAAACACAGGTCACTGCACTAGTTTTTAGTTTCTGGGGCATTTTATTCCTCCACTCTCTTTCAGCATTCCCGAAATTAATTAAATTTGAAAATAAGGACACTTTATAAATCATATAGTATCCCACTTAATGTTATAATGTATTCCAGGTTTTACAGGTCGCTATGAATACATAGTATTAATACACCTTTACGATGATATACATTTTGTAAGAAATACAGATGTGCCTTTTAGGAAAAAATGCACGTAAAAAGGAATGAAGCTTTTTTTTTAACCGTAACTATATGTCTTGTCAATTTGGGCGACTTTATTATAGGTCATCATAAATAACGTTATGGTAACAAATGCAACACCTGTGGCTCTCTATTGCATTCTGAATATTTCTGCTTAAATAATTTTGTACAGCATTTAATGAACGAAGCTCCATCTATGACCCCATGTGTTAGTTCAATGAAGTTCGTCCTTCGAAGCTTTTACATAAAGAGTTTTAGTAGATTTAGACGTAGTACTTGACATCAAGGAAATGAAACGACTTCGGTAGGGGAGATATTACAATTAGGGGCTACTCTTTAAGATTTAATGACTTTCATTCTTTTTTGTATGTAGTTTAGCGTTAATAGCATATATTCAGCAAACAGATCTTTTATCATCTTAAAAAAAAAACAACAACTTAAACTCTTACCGTATTTTCCGGACAATAGTCCGCTTCACCGCATTGGCCGCAGTCATATATTTTAACTATTTCAGAAATAAAATTTAACGTATAGGCCGCCCCGGCATATTGGCCGCGGCATATACACCACAATGTGGCGAACATGACCATGTCGTATAAAGAATGTCCTCGATAAATAGTCACTGAAATCGATTGTATTTACAGGTAATGACACTTGTTTATCCGTCGTAAGCAAAATATGGCTACGTCGACGAGAAAGAGAAAATTATCTGAAATCGACTATGGAATATCCAACGCTAGTCAGGAAAGTGATATCTAAGCAAATATAAAAATATCAAAAATGAAAGGGAGGTAATAAAGTGTAAAGTTACAACGGTAAGTCAGGGGAAAATGAGATAGAAATTTGAAAAGCAAAGCAATGGTGACTGTTAAAGTGCACACAGTTGAATTTTTAAACAATTTTGACCATTATTATTCTTAGCGGTAATATAATGAGTATAAGATTTTGTCACTGGTTGTAGATGCAGATGGGAATATCCGGCCTCGAGGGTAACTGCTTAAGTCGAAAAAATACCTTAATTGTGTTAAAAATTCAAATAACAGAACAGCTCTCTCTCGATTCAGGTGCTCTGCGCACAGGCTTATGATAGAAGAAGGTAGATTCAGAAATATTGACAGAGATCAAAGAATGTGTTCAAAATGTAATATGAATGCAATTGAATCAGAATACCATTTTTACTTGTTTGTCCCTACTACAGAGAACTAAGACAGGAACTCCTACCAAAATATTACTGCTCTTGGCCTAATTTACAAAAATTCAGAAGTCTAAAGAAAAACAGTCAGCATAAGGTTATAAATAGTTTAGCTAAGTATATATATCAAGCAAATATATTACGTGAAAATAAACAAATAGTTAATTTTTATGTCACACTTTAAGCATTTTACTACATAAAATTAGCATAATTCTTTATAATACGTATTTTTTGTGGTATACTGAATATATGTTTAATATTAAATACATTGATTAGTTATAATACAATACAGTTGTATTTGTACAGATTACTTATTATACCTTTTTTATTGTACTTTTCTCATGTGCAAGTTATACCGCCATATTAGTTTGTGGCGATGGACATTGTAAAATATTTATGCCTTAATAAATAAATCTTGAAACTTGCTTAGGCTTTAACGAGGCTCCCTGCCGAGTTCCGCCTAAACAGTTACCAGAGAGCCGAATATTTCCATCTGCACCTATAACCAGTGACAAAATCTTTTTCTTGCATACCAGTTTCAAGAAATAATAAGAAAAATAAAATCAATCGAACGGCTTTCTTTTTAGAACTATTTCTTATAGCTTTGTATTTAAACAAAGCGCGGGAAACCAACGCCCGCAAACAGGAAAGACGTCATGACGTTTCAAAACAAATAACAATGTTTAGTTCCGGTTTTGTTTTATCAGTTGCAGCGTAATGTTATGAATTTTTGATAAAATAACGAAATTTGAATCGAGAAATATACTATCAAGAACCAATAGGAACTGTCAAGGTATTAAATTTTTATTCCATTTTATAAATAAAACATAAATTACTACATAAATCTTCTAGATATATGTAGTTCTTAATACATCATTTATAGCACGAAAGTCATCTTACACCCCGGTGTGTAAGATGGATTTTTCAAGCACCAGTAAAAATACCGGAAATCCCCGTCTGGTATGCAAGAATAAGCACGTATATAGAAAAAGCATCATCATCACTGTAAGACGAGGAACAACTGCACTTGTTCTATTCAGACCCAGAGGACGAACATTTCAACGGCTTTGATGAACGTGAATGAACCGCTACTGTAATGCATGTGCAAAGTGTGTATGTTAAAAAGTAACAGTGTGACAGGACTGGCCGTACCGGCGACAGTAACCATCAGAACAAATCAACACCCTTTACAATATTTTCAAATTTATTTACATAAGATGATTATTAACAATGAATAGATGATATGAAAAAAAACCAAAAAAAAAAACCAACTGATTATAAGAAAGAAAGAAGAAAAAAATCAAAGTTCAGTATCTCTAGATACAAAGTTTGACACTTCCATTGTAATGTGACGTGGCACAGTTCTTTCATTTAATTGCGAACTTTAAGTAGCACAAAAAGAATATATAACATATCTTCAAATCAAGTTCCTTTAAACCGTGAATACGTTGATTCCGTTTTGGCTCCCTATGGAGGTAGGTGATTGCATCCCTGAGCTGACTTCAGAGGATAACAAAAATCAGCATCTTTGCGGTTTACGGCACAACCATGGGACGAAAGCTCTGCGCTGGGAATATCACATCCAGCCGAGTGAAGACAAGTGAACCTTGGGCATTGTACTTCCGGGTTATGACATCACCAGGAAAAATCGTCTGGCGGAAGAAGCTAAAATATATAACATATGGTAAGCACCATAGCAAAACAAATAAGTCAGGGCATAAAACTGCTCCTTTGGGTACACCATACCTCCGTAGGCTCCCATAAATAATACGTGCTACTTATACAAAATATATGTGCTACTAAGTTCATACGTCACGTGATTAAAATACGTCACTAATTACTTCCATTATTACAAAAATTACTTACTTAAAAGACTAAAGTCAAAGTATGAAAAGATATGAAAAGTTTATGATGAAACATTATAGATACGGAAATGATAAACTGCAGCTATTATTTACAACTACAAATTAACAAAATTCAATGTAGATAAAACGTTATATCATAATTGGCATCCATCTAATATCTAATGCCAGACAACAAAACGGACATTGTATGTATATGCTATAGACTGGCATAATATCTCAAATTACAATAATATATTACATACACAGTACTAGACTTGCCATATAGATTTAGACATTACAGTGCAATACAATATCGGCGTTCCATAACAACAAAATGTTTGACATATGTTTTTGAAACAGAGTACTTTACAATTATCATGTTACAAATTTCAGTACAAATTTTACATCTTATATAAACGAAACATTTTAGATTCCTCTTTCGAAATAATTTACAAAAGTCTGAAAAATTTAATAAATTATCCTGACATACCGAAACTAGCTAAAATCATATGCCGAAAAGTAAATGTTACAGAATTCTGTAGAATGCACAAAAATTTACCAAATAAAAATCGTAATGCAAAAATCATACAAAAATCTAACAAATAAATTTCTTACCTCGATCGAGCATAAATTTCTAGCAAGAAAAATTAATCAGACATAGATTTGTCTATAATGTCGGATGGTGGTGTGCGCAAGGCATATCTAGTCCAGTCTATTTATAGGGTAATGTCCCGCCAAATACTAAATTTCATGGGACTCACGGCTAAGCCGTGGACTCCGACTATTTGTATTTCCACGGGATTCACGATATAGCCGGGAAATCTGATTACTTTGGCGCGGATTGTAATTGACAATTTGAGGCCCATACTGAAGTTTATAAAATATCAACTTTCTTATTACTGAACCGAATTTAATAAAATTTACATGAAAATTTAAGTTATGAAATACAGAAAAACATTACATATATTTTATGCGTAAAATCTGACTGTAACCTCAATAACTCAAAAATTTACAAAAAGATGATGCAATACCTGCATTTACACTACAAATACAATAAGGCCCGTATGTCAATTTGTGACAAACAGTGCAATGCATGTATATTGATACAAAAAAAAAACAACTAGACCTTCTGATATAAAACAGTTGATAATATGCATATGCTAGCACATTATTCTATTTTATTCATATTCGTAAGGTACAATTATTACGGGCGTGTAGATTTCACGATACACCCGACGCTGTCTAGAAGAAATGAAATCGATAAAATCGCAAGTTGAATTTCAACAGTTTTCAAAATGCAAGTAAAAAAACAAACCTGTCGTATAGGCCACATGAAAGGCCAATTCAGAAAAAAATAAAATGACGTATATGCCGCATCGACGGATAGGCCATACCCCTGGAAATTTAACTTTCTTGTAACGTATTGTCCGGAAAATATGGTAATACCCGTGATATTGAGTTGAATTATTACTATGTATCAACTCGTGTGTTGAGTTCTTGAGTAGATCTCATTTAAATTGGAGAAATATCTCCTGTTTAATCTATATTTCTACAGGTTTAGATTTACTTTTTTGTTAATTGTGGTACCATCAAACAGGGAAAAAGTCATAGCTGACTTAATCTTTCTTCGTCACTATTATGCTTTTCGACGTGTTGGGATATTTGTTCTGTATTTAATATTCAAACAAAACGACGTGTGTGCAAACCTATCGAAAGACTCATCTGTGGCCAGCTGTTTCAAAGCCTGAAATTCAGATCTATAATTCTTTTTCATCAATACAAGATACGAATATAGAATTACCTGTTTCGTATGCCAATCTGGTAAAAAAGAGGGGTAACTTATGTTAATTTACCCGTTTGAAAATCTATATCCACTCAACAACAGAATTACTCTTAGAACTAACGCGTCACTTTATATAGTTTATATCTCTCCAAATTGTAAGTCAAGTTCGACAATCAACCAGCTCATGTAAGAATCTTTAGAGCTATGACACTTGTATAAATCACAATTGCAACATTTACGACTGTCAGTGATTGAAGTCTTTCATTGTTGTCAACCATACTAGCACAAAATATGTATTATTAGAACAAATTGTACGTTTTATATACAATCAATTTTGTTTTATTCTAAATTTTATTGTCATATATATCTGTCAGAAAAAATTCAGAACCAAACCTAATCTACTTAAATAGCTATTTGAAATTACCGTGTACATCTCGCACCATATCCCATTGTGCATCTTACATCAATTTTAGACACATGTCAGCCAAAAATAAGAGTGAAAAATAATTGTTTCGCAACAGTTAGAATCTTTTTTGTTAAATGTTACATTATTAGCCGTATTTTGATTATTTAGCATTGATTTTTGACCAAAAAGAATTCTTAAAATAAAAATATACGAAGAAGCTTTTTTTTCAAAATGCCGGATATCCTAAAAAGAAGCATATACATTCTTAACATACATTTAAAGGCATTCAGTGTCTATCATCTTTTATTTTGATCTGGAGAGGGTTTTATAGTCTTGGAGTACTAAACCAAGTCTTAACATACATTTAAAGGCATTCAGTGTCTATCATCTTTTATTTTGATCTGGAGAGGGTTTTATAGTCTTGGAGTACTAAACCAAGTGTCTGTGCATAAAATAAATCGTCAGTTACCGATTTTTAAGTGCCAAAGAATGACAAGCACTGATGTCTATTGCATCGTTACATACATGTTTATTAAAGCAGTTCGTTTCAGTTAAAGCCAGCATTTAATCGATTTATTACTCGTGCGTACGCCCCCATGATCTGAGGGTCAAACGTGTTTTGGTTTGTTAAGATTTTAAGCGAGAGCATAAGGTTTACGAAAAATAAAATTGCTGATATCTGTATGTAAACAAGATACAGGTCAGTAATTTATAAAGAAATTATGTTATTTCAACATTATTGTGGTTATTAAACTGTGCATCAAGTGGACAAATGCTTCAGCTGTATAATGCCGTTTACACAAGGAAGAACTTTGCCGTATATAAAACGTTTCTGAGTGTAAACTGACCATTTTCGCTTTCTCATTAACGAAATGTTGTCAAATAATCCACCAATTTGGATCAGTTTTGGTCAGGTAAATTTTGCTTCTTATATTTTACATCATGCTATACATATTAGATTCATTCAGAAGCCGCATCGCCACAAAAAAATCTTAATGTACGCTCAAAATTGTTGGTTTAAGATCGTGTAAATGTATTTTGCACTATCGGGGTTACTTTCCGTATCCAGAATATATATTTGTTGAGACTCAGAGTTTTTAAAAAATATATCTTGTTTTTATTTGGCAGATCCTTCTTTTGTTCACTTACAATAAATCTTTGTTAATTACTTCCCTTTTATGTTGCTTTAAATACCTTATTTAGAATTTCTTTTTATATTATTAGCCGTATGAAAAAACCGAACCACTTTTCTGTGGTACAGCATGGACGGTACCTCTAAATTTAGGTGTATTTTGACATGTTTAAAACCTAACTTGCTCACAACATGTATCAATATAAGATCTCGGTTCCTTTTTTAAACTGGCCAGATACCATTATTGGTTTTAGAGTCAAGGTCCCTGAAAGGGCAAACATTAGCAATTTTGACATTGTCTGCAAAATAGCAGCTTCATTTACAATTTAAATTTAATCTAACTTGCACATTACTTTTATAACCTTAAGATCTCGATTCCTTTCTTGAACCAGACAAATCCTATTATGTGTTTCAGAGTTAAAGCCCCTGAAAAGGCCAGAAATACTTATTTCAACCTTGTCTGCACAATAGCAGCTTCATGTATGTTTTAAATTTAACCAAACTTTCACAGAATTTGTGTACATATGAGATCTCTGTCCCTATCTTGGACTTGGAAAATCATCATAGATGCATGGATTCTATAGTTATGGCCCCTGAAATGCGTGCTGGGCTTGTTTTCCTTATATGGCTATATTGGGAACAGATATCAAAACAATTTTACACAAGACTAGTGTTCCTTGGGTGACCTCTACTATATTCCTTTAAACGATTTTAATTCAGCGAAAAACATGGCCCCAAAGGATCCAATCAAACCGGGTCTGCTGTTATCATTCTCTGCTTCCAAAGGATCGTTTTACAGATTTTATAAACTATCACAACAGCAATCTTAAAGCGCCTTGTGGTGGCTGTAAATAATCTCACCGTACTTGGATTCAGTGTTGTTACATTTTTTGGTCCTTTGGGATCATGGAGTCCATTCAACATATGTGTAATAGAGTTCCGTATAAGCTGGTGCTAGGGGGCGTGAGAGGTGTTGCACATTTCATTACCTCTCATGAACAGACTCAATCAAACTGAGTCTGCTATTATTATTCTTGGTTGCATTCTCTGCTTCCACAGGATCTTTTTTTCAGATTTTATTGCTGATTTTGCCTAAATAGATCTTTGAATTTTTTTTTTGTCAGAAACTGCTGGTCCGTTTTCAAAATAACTTTACACAAATATTTCTTGGTTGACTCTCTACTAAATTCCTTCAAATAATTTTGATTCTTATGAAAACGTTTCATCGTGTGTTTTTAAATCTTGTAACATACTCACTAATGTAGACGTCACACGATGTACGGACGAGTCTATTTTCTAAATTAGCAAACTTGAAAAAATTAGTTAAAATGTGTATTTACCTACTTTTACTTTCGCTGATATCCACCATTTTAGTTTATCTGTTTTCGCTTAAAGTTTTAACGAGCCTAAATACGTTCGACCCCTGCATAATGGAGCTAAGAAGTGCCCGGAATGACACCCTCAAATTTGCAAATCCCACCATATACTTAGGATTCGCTGATATTTTAAACGAGACTTCCGCGGAAGGGTCCAATGAAAGTAATATTTGGTTTAATTTACATATTCCGCAAACATATTTCATTAATTCGACAAAATACATCATTTTTCTGGTCATATCAATAAATGACAGACATGAAAGAAAAGAAAAGTTTTATGCCAAAGGTTATTAGTGCAATATACGTTTTAGAACGAATACTATAGTCGGTATTGTCACTAATTTCAATTGTTTTTAAAACCAAAAGATAGATATTGTATTACATCCTATTTAAGAAAAATCACAGAACATAAATAATGCATTAGAATCACTATAATACATTATACTCATGTACAAGGCATTTTGATTAAATATTGTTATATACATGTCTGATCTCCCAATATCATTGTATTCATTGAACTATTTTCTGCCTCAGTTGCAATATAGTTCGGTTCATAAAAGTCTTTTGATTTTGCTTTTGAAAACTAGTCTAACAAAATCAATTATTAGATCTAAATATCATATAAACATAAATTCTACAATATCAGCCAAAGCCAAAAGCATAATTATCATGCGTATTGCGTTGTTTACATTCATAAGGCTGCAGCTTAAATCCACACCTGTAAATGATAATGTTAGCAATAGTCAATACTGAAAAAGGAAGATCAGTCTTTATTTAGAACTACTTACTGTTGTCATTTCCACCACTAATCGGTGCTACTGGATCCCATAGTAATCCATCGACGGCCGCACCAAGTGTCCCTAGAGGCGCACCCATTGCAGCACCTGCTGCTACTCCGCCAAAAACCGCACCAACTGCTGTTGTGCATCCTATTTGAGAAAAATCACAGAACATAAATAATGCATTTGAATCACTATAATACATTATACTCATGTACAAGGCATTTTGATTAAATATTGTTATATACATGCCTAATCTCCCATTGTCATTGTATTCATTGAAATATTGTCTGCCTCAGTTACAATATAGTTCGGTTCATAAAAGTATTTTGATTTTGCATTTGAAAACTAATCTAACAAAATCATTTATTAGATCTAAATATCATATAAACATAAATTCTACAATATCAGCCAAAGCCAAAAGCATAATTATCATGCGTATTGCGTTGTTTACATTCATAAGGCTGTAGCTTAAATCCACACCTGTAAATCATAACGTTAGTAATAGTCAAGACTGAAAAAGGAAGATCAGTCTTTATTTAGAACTACTTACTGTTGTCATTTCCACCACTAATCAGTGCTACTAGAACCCCTAGTAATCCACCGACGGCCGCACCAAGTGGCCCTAGAGGCGCACCCATTGCAGCACCTACTGCTACTTGGCCAACAAACGCACTACATGTACCAGCTGTTGCAGCAACACCTACAGCCTGAAATACAAAAGTATGGGATGTTGAAATTAAATATTCCCATAAAGTTCTCAAATGTATTCTTTTACGAGGAAGAGTTGTCTGCTTTTTCTTGGTAAATCTGAAAAAAAGCTGATTGCAAACACGTTTAAAAAAGAATTGGAAGAAGTGTGATAACGTATTTACATATATTGAGATGCTATCCTACACAATGTAAAGCTATTTCAGTCTTACAATAGACCTTCTAGTTAATTCATTTTGAATAAATAACAGCTGGTAAGTGGACAAATAAATGTGTTGGACGCTGGCCATTCTATTTGTCAGAACCTTTAGGAAGTGAGTTAAACATTCAGCAAAAAGGAATTAAACATTCACCAGAAAGGAGTTGAACATTTGTGAGAAGGAATTAATCACTCTATGAAGGAATTGAAAATTATGAGAAAAGAGCTGAACAATCATCTGAAAGAAACTAATTATTCGTCAGAAAGAGGTCAAGCACTTGACAGAAAGGAAATATAATTCATACAATGTAGTAAACATTCGGCAGAAAACATATGAAAATTCGCCAGGGTGTTGATCACTCTTAATTAAGAGCAGTACATTTATCAGAAAGAAGATGGTCAATTTCCAAAGAGCAATTAAACATTCTCAAGAAAGAGGATGCAAATTTGTAAGAAGGAGTTGATCATTTGTTAAAAATGATATGAACACTCGTTAAAAAAGTCATACACCTTAAGGAAAAAGGAGTGAGATATTTTATCGGAAAGAAACTTAAGATTCATTAGCTGAAAACTGTAGGAAAGATGATACACAACTGCTAGTAATGAGCTGAAATATCAGTAGAAAGAGTATGAATATTCGTGAAAAAAAAGAGTTGCACATACATTAGTATTGAATTCAACATTGACAAGAAAGATGTTTAAAATTCGACTAAGAAGGTGAGTTGAATGTTCGCTTGAACGGCGTTAGTCATTAGGAAACAGTGATTTATATATTTGGCAATGAGGAGGAGTCAAAAATTAACAAAATAGAAGAACCTATGCGCTAGGAAAGCAAGCACACACTAAAGCAAATTCAAAATGTAACGGTTTTGAATGACAAATCTTAAAATAAATCGTTTTATGCTATCAAAAAATGACGTCAAGCATAGGACCGTCATTTGGTTTCAGCCGTCAGCCGGATGCTGACATGATGTCAAACCGATTGTGCCAAAAACTGCAGCCCCAGTTAGACCTCCTATTAATCCAATTGCAGCACCAGTTGCAGTACCAATTGCAGATCCAATTGCAGCACCAAGCGATCCGCCAAATACAGCACCAGCGACAGCATGAACACCGTTCTGTTCGAACAGAGTAAGAATGATAGACTGAACATGGACTACAACCTACAGTTCTGCGTGAGTAGTTGAGAATGAACAAGCATTTGAGGAATAAGAAAAAAGTAACTGTGAGATTAACATCTACATATTATTTAAAACTAGAGTTGTCACAGAAGTGACAAATTATACCCTCCACAATATAGCCTTGTCACAGACCTAACTAAAATCTGGAAATTAGATCCCTCAGAAGCATCGAGAACAATGCAAACAGTGAAAATTGCAGACTCGGTTTGATTGAGTCTGTTCATGGGCAGTAATGGAAAATGCAACACTGCCCAAGCCCCCTAGCATCGGCTTAAGCAGTATTCAATCTTCAAATCTAAATGAGTTGAAATCAATGATCCCGAAGGACCAAAAAATATAACAACACTGAGATGAAGTCGGGGCGACTTTTTACGGCCGCCACACAGCACTTAACACCCGCTGTTGTGAAGTAAATAAAATCTGGAAATTAGATCCCTCAGAAGCATCGAGAACAATGTATACAGTGAAAATTGCAGACTCGGTTTGATTGAGTCTGTTCATGGGCAGTAATGGAAAATGTAACACTGCCCACGCCCCCTAGCACCGGCTTAAGCAGTATTCAATCTCCAAATCTAGAATAGCCGCCGGTTCCTTTTTGCCACGCCGGTATTTGGCAAATTCAGCCCATATTTATACGCGCTTCACAAAAATGAAAATTGCTTTAAATTGTTATATTAACCCACCTATTTTAAAGTTAGTATGTTTTGATATGATATCATTACTAGTTTTTTTGTAAATCAGTACGAGAAAATTACATATGCCATGGCAAAAGCGGTTTTGCCATGGCATATCGGTCTTTTGCCATGGCAAGAAAATTTGTGATTTTGCCATGGCAAAATTGCCATGGCAATTTTTTTTTCATTTTTCTTAAAAAGTGATTTTAACTATTTCCAAACGAATGTATTGGTAGAAATATGTTGTTTCATATCGATAACTCAGGTTTTTTTTTTATTTTGCCATGGCAGTAATACAGCGATAGAACTTACATCATATTGCATGTGCAGGTAGCTGTGTGGTCAAACTCTTTACCTGCCTTGATTATGGATTCGAGACTTACGTCTTACCGTATTATTTATATAATATCCTCCATATATATATATATATATATGAAGATTACACATATAAATACAATTTCAGACAATATTGAATATATCCAAGTAAACACATATAAACACATTAGCAAAATAACTGATCTCTGGCTACTAAATTCTACGTATGTACATATACATAATTGCAACTTTTAATCAAGCATCAAATCTTTATCTGTAAACTTAATAGACAGGAACATTCTCACATTTCCGATCAAATTTATACTTAATTTATTGAGTGAAATACGCTTGTAATCAAGTTAACCGTTGTAGATAATGTCGATTAAAAAGCGTCTTTACTGTCTTAAATAAAAAGACAAATTACTGGTCACCAGCTTTCCCAGAAAATAAATACTACAAGAGAAATCGTTAAAATTTGTGAAATATGTTACATAAAATAATGTAAGGGTAAAAGCAATATTGATAACATCACATTACAGTTTTTAAAATGTATTTGAGTTGACTTCGAACCCGAGATAACATGCGTGGAAGACTGACACTTTACCACTTCATCGGTTAACTAACTATACTAGTATTTATTTTAGTAATACAGGTACAAATATTTCGTAAACTAACGAAAACGCCAGAAAAATAATGGCTAAGATCAATGACTGCGAGGTAAATACTTACGCACAATAGCTATACTTATGATTGACCCGATATATCATGCCACTCCCCTGCTTATAAAGTTGTCTATTTCAGCCAATCAGGTTCAAAAGACAAAAAGTAAGTCACACCTCTAGGCATGTCATAACAGGTGTAATTAACCCGTTATAGTTCGGCAGAAATCAACGGAAATAAGTCTGTGTACCGTCTAATGTCGTACCCAGCAAGTTTATTTATTTAAAATGTAGTTACGCAATCAATTATTTATGGATAATCGTAAATGAAATGAAATGTGAATTAACTTGTCAACTATCATTCAAAAGTACACAACATATTAATTATTTGTATGCTTACGAAATTTTATGGTATTCTGATGGTGAAAATTTTTTGACCTGAACATAAGAAAATAATTATCCTCTAATACGTTATAATAAGTTTATCAAATGGATGCTGTGGGTAGATATTTTGTAAATAAATACAAACATGTACCAAGGAATCAAGGCTTCCTGACCATAAAATTAGGTCATATGAGAGGTTTGTCAAGTATTAAATTATTCTTCAAAACATATGATATAAGGAGAGCTAAAGAGTTACAGAAATAAAGAAAAACAACAAAATAAGAATGTAAAACACGAGTATTCAGTCGGTTGTCGGATTAGTGAAATAACATTACATCATTATTGTTTTTAAACTTATACAGTAAATTACACGTATTCGGGATTAAACTTGACTCAAAAAATATAAATGTACAAATAATCAGTAAATATACATCAGTAAAGGCGAAGAAGTATTTAAATACATACAAAAGAACATAGAGGGATGCGCTCCATCGTTAAGTTCTACAAAGGGCAATGAACTATTTAAAATTTTATAGATGCTCTAACCAGGATCTATGTTTTCAAATGTTACTAATTAGTGACTTCATGGTTATAAGCTCATCTTTAAAGATGAAAAGATACACTGACTTTGAATTTATAAAGTATCAGTTATACTACAAAGACTGTAATCTGTATTTTACTTCATTTTAATACGAGTATGCACCGCCTGCTTTGCTATATCAATACAAAAACGCTGGAGACGTGCGTTCGATCCTATCACTTCTGTTATTTCTTTATTATTATTATTATTATTATTATTATTATTATTGTTGTTGTTGTTGTTGTTGTTTTGTCTATCTCTGATACAAAAAGGGCATATTCCGTAGAATGTGTACATGTAATCATTGTAACATAAAAATTATTCACTTGATGAAGACAGCCATATTGCAGGCTAATCACTGCAATTTTTTAATGAGTTCATAATAGCAATTCTATTCAACATTATCTTTTACCACTCTGCAATTAACGTATTAATACAATACACAGAATGGCAACAAGAGATAATCTCGCGTTTACAATGCGCATGCCAAGCGCCTCAGGTCAAAAATACCCCGCCGCGATCACAACGTTACTGTTATTTGTGTCACTTTTAAGCGGATAATTAGTGAGAAAGGAGCTTAGGGATTTATGCAGGTTTGTTTTCTCGAATAAACGATTTCTGTACATGCACTTAAATTTTGCGGGACTTTACCAGACAATTTTTGATGTTATGTAGAGAATATGACCATTTAGACCATTTAGAAAATAGACCATTTTGCTTTTCATGTCTTTCATACTTAAAATTTTATCTTTAACATAGTTTCGGACGGACTGTTTCTCGAATACTGCCGCGCATAAAAGCGAGGTTATGACCGTCAAGTTAGTCAATTATTTTTTTTTTCTGTTTCAGGATTGCTTATTTATAACATAAAATGATTATTACACTCTTCCAAATACATATAAACCACTGTTAGACTGTTTGTGTATTTAACTTGCGCATATTTTAATAATAAATTGTACTAAAATAAAGACAAAACCTGAAGTAAAATGTGAAAACTACTTCTGCTGCCGTGAAGTAAACGCTTTCGGAAGGTTAGTAGTCACAACTATTTGCACTCTGCTATATGGACCTCGGGTAATAGTTTTGACTGTTAGCCGACATGCAATTCAATAAGGTAGTGGCTAGAGATCCGGTAACCAGACCTCTAGACCCTGGCCTTCAGACAACCCGTACATGGAAGGCTAGAGGTCTAGTAATCCTTACAGATACTGAGACTTTTCTTGTATTACAAAGAGCAGACTATATTAACGGGAGATGATTTAAAAAAGTTTGTTTCACCCCGTCTGGGGGTACCATGTAAGGCTTAACGGCACTGGTGCGGTCAATAGAGATAATATAATCTCAGGGGAAACGTGTATAAACATATTAAAATCCTAAACTTCGTTCAAAAGAGATGGCGTCAATAATCAGGGGGGTTGAGCTTGTATATGCACCCCGTCTGGGGGTACCATGTAAGGCTTAACGGCACTGGTGCGGTCAATACAAGCGATATATCCTCAGGGTGAAAGGAGCTATCTATTAAAGTTGCTAGGGTCGGGCCACAACTATGAATAGCAAGAAATAATTTTAGAAACAACGTAGTAACAGGAGCCGACTGTTTATGGAGCATATCAATGGATAGTAGCCCGAAAGAGTTTCTAATATTATAATTTCTATTATATTAATTTAAATTTTAATTAGTTAAAATGTATATATACATATGTTATTTTTACTGTTCTATATATTATAATCAAAAGGCCAAATACTTTCTTACCAACTAGTATCTTTTAAATTATTCTGATTTTAAACATATACGTAATTTTAAGCCATAATTAGGCTAATTTTAGACAATGATTTTAAAACTAAGAGACATATCCTTGCAACCACTTTACATTTCGGCAAGGATGGTCACCAGTTTTTGCTAACTTAGTTTTAAATATATTTTTATAGCTTAATTTTATTAAAACTTTAGGCAAAATAAAAATCAGAAACAAGAGTCTTTGTGTTTCGTCTTTCGGCAAAGGCCGACTCTGACTTTATCAAATTTTATCAAATTTTAGCTAGCTTTAACATTTTTAACTAACTTTTATTCAATTTTAACTTTTTATACAAATTTTATAATAACTGTAATAAAATCATGATAACAGAAACAACAAAATATCAAATAAACCTATTAAATTAAATTAAATCAAAGTAATGGCCAACAATATAATGTGGTAGGGACCTATGGTGGCATAAGCAAGACCCAGTCCGAGAAAACATGTACTAGAAAGACGCCACCATAGGAAAATCCAGTAGTAATGATGACCAGAAAACGGATCGACGGAAACAGACAATGGTAAACAAACAACAGGTAAACAGGTAAATTTTAAGTAAAAATTCTCACGCGTAATTTAGACGCCGGGTACACAGGATTCGCGTATAGAACATTTATTAATACATAGTTTATCTTCAAATTGTCAGAATAGCTAAAGAACATATATAGCTATAATGCTAGAGCATTTTTAGTAATATAATTAAATTAAAATAAGCAAAATCACATAGAAACGGTCGAATTTTGATAAAACCAACCGTAAAATTTCATACAGCGCGATCGTAAATATCTTTTCTGTACAATAAGTAAAGTAACTAATACCGATATAATCGTTAAATTTAGACTTTGGGCTATAAAGTGCAAAAAAACAGATCTGAAAAACATTAAAAAATGACAAAGTGACAGCAATTTAAAAAACATAGAGTAAAACGGTATCGGTAAAGTACATTGAATGTTTACGAGTATATAGAATAAGCATATTTATCGATATGACACAATCATGCAGTAGGCGTGGCGTGTAATCTATAAATAATCTGTGTACTGACAACAATCAAACGTATATAAATGATATGTATAATATGAGCCGTGCGATGAGAATATCAACATAGTGGGTTTGCGACCAGCATGAATCCAGAACAGCCTGCGCATCGGCGCAGTCTGGTCAGAATCCATGCTGTTCGCTTTCAAAGACTATTGTTATATGAGAAACCATTAGCGACCAGCATGGATCTTGACCAGACTGCACGGATGCGCAGGCTGGTCTGGATCCATGCTGGTCGCAAACCCACTATGTTGGTTTTCTCATGGCACGACTCATATGTGTTTTTAAAGTTTTAATGTTTTTAAAGTTTATGGTTAATAAAATAAAGTATAATAGTAATAAAAGAGTATAGATGTAGTTCATGGTCACTGGCAGTTATTCTCAGGCGTTTCAGGAGTATAAGAAAAGTAATCGCGGTTCTTACCCTGGATGACAAAAATTAATAAATTTAATTATATATTTCATAATCTTTCATTATTTTGTCAATTTAGACACAATTCAGGGGGACACAATTACAACAATTAAACAATGCAAAAACAATAAATACTCCAGCCTAGACCCAGACATGCTCCAAAAATAACACCCGGGCCTTGAATTAAGGTCCCCCTTTTACTATATCATATGGTTCTAATTCTTTAAAATCAATCCAGGCACCGACCTGTATCTGGCAACGGGTCTCAAAATTCAAATATCGCTTGGCCTACGATTGATTAGTTTGACTGGAAACAGTCATAACTACGCAGCACAGCGTAAACAAATACACAATGAATAAAAAAAAGTTTGTTTTCATACTTTCCTCGATTATTTGAATGGTTCAGTCACAGTAAACAGATGTATTTATAATTCTTTAATCCCGGGAAATATACAATCGCATATTAAAGATAAAACATGTAGCTCTCTCGTTATTCATATTGATTACCGGACCTCAGCCTGTCCTGTACGAGTTACCGGGCGCCTAGCCACTTCCATTCCGTAAGCGTATAATATTACATGACTCTTTATAAAATTCACCGATCAATAATTTGTGCTAGTGTTTGTTTTTTCTGATGACGTGCAATAAAACACGTGCAGACCTCGAACATATTTTTTGACAACTGACCTTCAAGTCATTCGATCAAAGGTTGAATAATACATTTTGTGTGTATATTTCTTATCTATATTCCAAAGTAGGTTATTTTGTTAAATCGCCATTACGAAATTTTATTAATATTTCTTAGCCGATTAAGCTAGACGTCTTTGCCTATCACAAAAATCAATAAAAACCGATAATCCAATATCACAGCCTTCGGATGGATTCGTGGATTTCCGTACCAGTTGTTGTTGTATGGTAATACTGGTACAAAATAAGTCCAGTATCTGACTTGATACATCTACAGTATAGAATTAAATGCAATACAACTTTTAACAATGCTTAAAAGAAATAAAAAGAGAAACATCATATTCAAAATATTATTTTTTTAAGTAAAAATTAGGCCAGCATTTTATATAAGTATTAGGGACCTATGGGTTAAAGGTCAGTAATTCAAATTCTTTTTTGTTCCACATAAGAAAACGACAACTTCATGTCCTCTTAACGTATCTTTAGAGAACATCACTTTTACATACACCAATTTTTCATAAGAGTTCTATCACAAATTAACTAAAAAATGAAAAGAAAATAGGTGGTTGAATAGTTCCTAGTGAAATGCCAGTCAGTTGTGGTCTGCTACCCTAAAAGTGGCGCATATTTGCTCTCCTCCGCGCAATAAACACCTACTTTCGGTTTCGATCTGCAAAATTGTATGAACATGAAAACCGTCTCATTTCATGCAGAATGTATTCTAGTAGCAACAGAAAACGCGCGAAGAGCATTCATTAATTAATAATTTCGCTTCAAACTTTCAGTATCGATAGAGAATAGGTATAACTCGAATGCTAGAGCATTTTTAATGAGATATTAATGTAATAGTACGCAAAATCATACAAAAACAGCCGATTTGCAATAAATTACCTGTAAAATTTCATACATCGCATTCGTGTATAGATATTTTGTTTTATCAGAAAATGTATTTAAACCGCTGCGACCATTAAATTCAGACTTTCGGTCAGATAATGCAAGAAAACAGAATAGAAAAATATTAAATAATAAGAAAATGGCATGAGTTTTAAAAAAAATGGCCAACATAGTTAGAGCGGCTAAGTAATGCTATATAGAATGACACATTTATCGATACAACATATGAGCCGCGCCATGAGAAAACCAACTTAGTGGTTTTTCGACCAGCATAGAATCAGACCAACCTGCGCATCCGCGCAGTATGGTCAGAATCCATGCTGTTCGCTAACGGTTTCTCTAATTGCAATAGGCTTTGAAAGGAACATGTTCTAAAATAGCATTTGGGCCTTGAATTAAGGCACTCTTTTATACATGATCAGGGTTTCCTCACTTTCACTTTGCGCCAACAAATTCGCCAATCAGGAAAAGTTTGCGCCAGTGGCTCTCAAGTTGGAGCCAATAGTCTGTGATGGGCGACATACCATTTTCTTTTTCAATCTCTTTTTCATTTGATTCTTTACAGTAACCATACAATTTGCTCTTGAACCAGTCTATCCTAATATCACATTAAATCAAAAATAGTTTTTAATCTTCTCAACCATTTTCATGAACATTTTCTAAACAAAAGTAATTGCTCAATCTATAAAATTATCCCTTTATATAGTTTGCCATTTTTAATTATCTCCCTTTAAGGGTCAATTTCACTAAATAGGTGTTTTTAAAACATGAATATTTATCCTAATACCACATTGAATCAAAAAACGTTTTTAATCTTCTCAACCATTTTCAAGAACATTTCCTAAACAAAGTAATTGCTCAATCTATAAAATTATCCCTTTATATAGTTTGTCATTTTTAATTATCTCCCTTTAAGGGTCATTTTCACTAAATAGATGTTTTTAAAACATGAATATTTATCTCTTTATTCTTTTAACTTTTTATTTCAAAATTAATTTAGGTCAATTATCAAAAACAGTGTTGTTTGATATTATTTTATAATTTTTGAAAAGCTTTTTAAAATGCTTAAGTTTCATTATATATATAAATAAATTTCTATTTCCTTTCATACATACTAATGTATAGCGAAAATACCACCTACAGGTATTATTAGCACTTTGTTTTGAAGCTCTGTGGATGAGCTTTTTAAAATTATCCTCCGTGTATCATTGCTTTACGTTGGGCACGTAAAAGAACCAAAAGAACTGCTTTAGTTCATTTGTATCTCAAAAATTCTCCGATTGAAATTATAACACCGCGACTGAAATTTACGAACGCGTAGATTTATTTAACAACACTGTGCAAAATTTATCTATTTACGATCGGAGAATATGTGCTTTTTATCGCGCTTTGACGTGTGGCATTTTCTCGGTCTCAATTACTTCCGCGAATCACTTCCGCGAATCGGATTGTCATTAAAAAATAACCTGTAAATTTATCTCGCGTTTTTTGCATCATAGAAAAGGTGGTGCATTAGACGAAGCACGCAGCTAATATTTCGTTTCATTTGCTTTCGTGTAAGTAGGCGGGGCTAAATTTGGCGAATCAGATTGACTGATAATCGTTCTTGCGTGGAGGAACGCTCTAGTGACTCGGCGAAGTTTTAAATTATGCCCCCCGAGGTGTAAATCGATATTGACACGTTGTGTATTGTTTTCGTGTAGTGTTAAATATCGGATAATCCGTGTTTGCGCCATTGAGAAAGGTCAGAAGATCAGATCGACGATTATCTTGTAGGCGCCAATGAAATTCGCCAATTGAAGATTTTTAGCGCCAGAATTTACATTTTGTCGCATTTGGCGCCATTGGCGACCGACAGCGGGAACCCTGATGATACATGTATATTACAGTTTGGAATATATCCAGGCTTTGACTTGTATTTGAGATATAGGCTTGTATTCATGAAGCTCATAAGGGAAAATTTTCCCTAAGGGACTAACTAAGGGAACAGTTCAAAAGCATTTTGTGGACTGTCGTCGAGGTAGTTGGAATGTTTAATAATAATGTCACTTACAGTTTTGCAAAGTAATAGAGACACTGTGGGGAATCACATGATAAAAATAATCTCTAAACCAAAAATAAATTTATGAAGAATATGGGATAATATTGAAGCATCTTTTGCTGTAAATCTAAAATATAGCCTATCATATGGCAACATAGATGTATCATAGAATTCAATTACAATCGCCTTCTGATTATCTGGAACACTTAAAGAAACTGAGACGTCTTATTTTCCTTAGTGTTTGTAATTACAGGATATCTATCATTATTGTCAACTACATAATAATTTAATAATTTTCATAAGCCATATGTTAGGCTATGTTTAAATTTCATATCTTATCATGGTAGGAAAAATATTCATGTTCTTCAAAATATAACTTTGGTTTAGAGATTATTTTGATCATGTGATTCCCCACAGTGAGAGATTACTGTTAATCTTATAGTGTCTACACTTTTCTTTTGTACTATGATGTTCAGGAAATTTCACATATTTAACGATTTTCTAAGTTTTCTCCTAAGGAGCTTTATGAATACGGGCCCTGCAAGTCTCGCTAGGCATACGATTGATTAATTAATTTGGCCGGGAACGACCAAAACTACACAGCGTAGCGTATCAAAACACAACTAGATACATTATATTATATTAACAGGCGGGCAGTTTACCAAACGATGTTATCATGTTGTTTTAGGCAGCCATATAGGAAATAAAGCAATTATATTGGATATATGATGAAATCAATGATCCCGAAGGACCAGAAAGCCAATGCCAATGCTTAATTTGCTTGACCTTTGACCTAATGCCCTCAAAATCAATTGAGGTCATCTGCTGGTCATGATCAGCCTACCTATGAAGTTTCATGATCCTCGACCCAAGCCTTCTCAAGTAACTGTCCGGAAAAGATTCAAGTGACCTTTGACCTTTGGAATCCAAAATAATTATGGGTCATCTGCTGGTAATGACCAACCTCCCTATTATAGGTGGAGATGTACTGTTGACGCCTTATGTCCCATTCGGGACGCAGAGGACTAAGTAAGTAACTAAGTACCCAAGTATTCTAAAGTTATCGTCTGGAAACTGTTTAGCTGTTGCAAGTCAATGTGACCTTGACCTTTGACCTACTGATCCCAAAGTCGAACTTGACCTGTATTTTCTGATGTTACACCTATGTACCAAAATAATTTAAATCGGTCAAGCTTTTCAAGAGTTATCATCCGGAAACCGTTTAGCTGTTGTAAGTCACTGTGACCTTGACCTTTGACCTACTGAACCCAAAGTCGAACTGACCTGTATTTTCTGATGTTAGATCTGTGTACCAAAAATTATTGAAATCGGTCAAGCCTTGCGAGAGTTATCATCCGGAAACCGTTTAGCTGTTGCGTGTCACTGTGACATTGACCTTTGACCTACTAACCCCAAGTCAAACTTGACCTGTATTTTCTGATAACACCTGAGTACCAAAAAATATTCAAATCGGTCAAGCCTTTCAAGAGTTATCATCCGGAAACCATAAAACCAACGGACCGACATACCGACTGACAGAACGACCGACAGGCAGACAGACAAGCTCACTCCTATATACGGACCCCACCCTCCAAAAAAAAAAAAAAAAAAAAAAAAAAAAAACAAAAACAAAAACAAAAAACTTCGTTTTGTTGGGGTATAATAAAGTCGTTTCATTAGTTTAATTCTACCGGTCAGATGCCATAAATTATGGCAGTATGTACTAAGTTTTATAAGGTTTATAGATGCATATACCTAAAACGTCCGAAGTTGTACCTTCAAGAATAGGTGAAAATATAAACAAACAAAAGTAGTGCTTAGACTTTTGAATAGAAAAATCAAGACACAAGTACAAAAATGTATTCAATCAGACTTAATATTTCTTTAAAGGCGTTACTAGAATTTCATAATTTTTCCCAATAACAGATTTTGTTCAAATTTCATATATTTAGAGTTCATTCTATAAGTAACTTAAAAATAAAAAGAAATATGGGGGCCATCGACTTCGTTTTCATTTTATACCAGATTATAATGCATGACCATGGTACAAGTGTATCCTGAAATCTAGAGCGTGTCTGCCATAGCATATAAGATCAAGGAATCAAATAAATGATTCATGAAGTATAACTGCTACTCAAATCTCATAAGACATGATTATGTCCCTTCAAAACAAAAAGAAATTTTATGAAATTCAAGAAGCAGTTGCATGACACTTGTGTGTTGTTGTTGTTGTCTTAGTCAAAAAAGCATCATAATTATGAAACATTGTATATTTCCTTCAGCAGTTAATATGTACAAATCTACATAAAGGAATTTAATTAAACTTGCAAGAATAGCATAATATAATGTTTACTTTTGAAATAAAAAAAGAAAAAAGGGTGGTCACCGAATTAGATTTTTCACATTTTCATTTTGAATTATTGCCCCTTTATGATACTGGTTTGTGATCTTCATGCCGAGAAATAAAAGCCATTATAAATCCATAATAGTCATAAATACGGGTCTCTATCGATTACAAATAAATATTCTTAAAGAAACGTCAAATGTAACTCATAATATTAAATAAGAGACTAAGATCTTTGGAAATATGAGACAAAGTGCGAGGGGATATCTACCTCGACACCGGTTTCAGCCATTGACACTAAAATGACAGAAACAAAAACACACAACATACGTTCAAAAATAATAGCGAGACAATTGTATGCTTTAATGTCAACATAAATTCATTATCAGACCTGTTATCTTTACAAATGCATTCATATATACATGTACCAGAAAACTTTCCCAACAAACATCCTCAGAGGTGTCCTTACATAAATACGCACAATAAGCTCGGACGTGACGGGACTGTGACAGTCAAACGTTATTACGCTGTCCCAAAACTTACATCCTATTATTTGGATTTATTTTGATCAAGCATTAGAAATAAACACAGCGATTGTCCGAATATCAAAAACCATGCAACTTTACCGGAAACGGTGAGCCGTGCGATTTCTGCCTCGTGAAAATTTTATCTTGCGTACGGTTTCATTGCAGCTCTCCGTACAGAAATACTCAGAATAAGCATGGACGTAACGGGACAGTAATAGTCAAACGTTATCATGCCGTCCTGGAACGTACACCCTATCATTTCTACTAGTTTCGACCAAGCGTTGAAAATAAACTTTACCGGAAACGGTGTCGTAATCGGTGCGTCATGCGATTTCTGCCTCGTGAAAATTTTATCTAGCATACGTCTTTAAGATGATTACTAAACATTTGTAATAATATTGGGCTACAGGGCATTGAAAACAATATAAGAGAAATCCAGGAAACTTTCCTAATGCGGTAACACAGTCCTCGTAAACGTCACCATTAAAATAAGTTACGGACATAGGTATCAGTCTAGTCAATAGTTCCTCTCGGAACTTTTGTCAGTGTTCTGTTCTGCAATAAGGTTGCAAAGCTATGAAAAGGCAGCAGCAAAATACTGCAAACGTATGGTACTGGAAGGTGTACATATATTGCGCCATCAGACTTAGAACACTTTTACTATTTCTGGTGACGTTATCTTATTATTTTGTTGGAACATATGTTCTTTAACGATTGGGATTGATCGGTGCTCAATGATCATGAGAAACTGAGGTTCGTTGATCTCGGTTCTTTTTTTCACAGGATTTATTGCAGCATTAGACTGATTCATTCATTTTCCATTTGATTTATATATGTTTTGTACAGGTATGCTGTGAATGGGTACATAAATAGTTAGAAGTTTTGTACATTGTCAAAAAAAAGCATCTTTTGTCTATCTTTTTCGACTTGAAAAAAGCTTATGACGGTCGGTCTGTCTGTCGGTCCGTTGGTTTCCGGATGATAACTCTTGAAAGGCTTGACCGATTTAAATAATTATTAGTACACACGTGTAACATCAGAAAATACTGGAAAATAACGTTGATTACATTGATGACATGATATGTCAAATCAGCATGAAAGTTTAGGTTACAATGACATATTTGTTCCCGTAGAAAACAGACAGATTCGCCATTTGCCGTAAAGCTATGCTTTGAAAACCAATAATTTGTACGAAGGAAAGTGAATTCTATGTCATTTAATTTTGAAACTTTTCTACATAAAAGGTACGTGCCTCTTCCTTTTCGTCAAATTTGGCTTTTTAAAGACGATCGACAATTTTCATCTCTGGCTACTCAGGATGTGAATATTTATGAAGAAAAGGAACTATTTATTTTCTTAAATTAATTTCACGGTTAACAGTATGTGGTTTACTCAAACTAATATCAAGGTCAAAAGGTGAACCTCTTTCATTCTTCCTAAATGGTATAAACTAATACGTTATTTTCATATCTGTATTCATTTGTTAATATGAAAACGTCACTGGCGAAACTTTTATATATATGTAGATATATGTGGCAATCATTGGAAAAAAAGTAAAAGCAAAATAGAAATCAAATGGTTAACAAGCTGACTGGGTGTATTTTGCCGGGCCTGGATCAAATGTCGCAAAATGCACTAGAACCGATTGCATCATTGTATATCAAGGTAATGTTAAAATGGCCCTTTATTTTGTCCCTACACTGTCAGGGAAGTCAATCACTGGAACTATTACCGAGACAAAGCACTGAAAACACAACTCGATCAAAAATGCTTCCAACCGCTGGTCTCCACTGTTTCCTGTTGATTCACAACAACGCTGCGGCTCATAAAACCTCATTCAAAAGTTTCTAAGTGATGAAAAAGAAGCACAAGTCAGTCATGCCGCTTATTCACCAAATGCAAGTCCTTGAGACTTTTAATTCTTTCGACGGATGAAAAAGATGCTGCATATGTGCAAATATTTATCGAATAAAGTTTTTGGGAGTGGCATTTTTCAGTTACTTATGTTAATACAAAGGTGGACTAATCTGCAACGTTAACCGCTTGGATTTTTCGACTGCAAAAGTGCGTGGAATACAAGGACGGATGCTTTGAAGGGATAAACTAAATTTTGAAGCCTGTACACAGACTAGTTAGAGTCACATTATATTTAGAATGACCTTTGTATATGAACCTGCTATTTATTAATTCTTTTGTACCAAGTTGTCATTTAAATACTTGTGAAGTACGACAAATAATCAAACGTTTGAAAAATTATGAGGTATTGATGCCTTAATCATTAATGTGTATCGCTTCAACATTTGGCAGTGGATGACCAACTTTTCTATGTACATGACATATGGCCAACGTATCCAAATGATAAGATTAAAGTTGATCGGGCATTGTTGATCTAATTCAATTATGTTTACGTCTTGAAGGTTTTATACTCATTTTGAGCTCATATGGTAAGGAAATGTAGACATACTCTACATGAACGTGTAGTTATGGGTCATTGCTACCTGTCATTTGTGACATGTATCGGATACCTGGGTAGCTTTATAATTTAAAAAGAGGCCATAGAAGGTGATCAGATAGTGGCGAACTTAAAAGAATCGCTCTAATTGAACCAAATCTCTATGTTTTTCAAACTGGTTTGAGCCCCATTCTACTGGAACACATTAAACATGTAAAATGCAGGTATATATCCTGGATACAGTTTGAAATCTGGAGTAGTTTTAGAGGCTAGGGTAGGTCATTCATTGATGCATGGTAGCAGAAGTTCAAAATTTAGTGCTCAACATGTGGGGTACCATGTGGACCTGCAGGTAGATGTATTCACTGTAATATTTACTTTCTAATACTCAATGAAAAGACTTCCAAGCACAGGTGTTGAAGATAGGTAGCTCTATTCAAGTTTTATGCCTTTGGCAGACAGACAAACGTTCAAATCAAATTGTTGTTGATTTTGACTCAAACTTTGGAGCTACATTTGAAAAACCGAAATTTTAGTATTGTTAATGAATAATATTCTTCTTACACTAAGTTTTCAGATTCTGTACAAAAACATGAGAGGAGGAAGAAAAAACTTAACACAATATTATGGTACTTTGGTTGTCTCACAAGAATGGGTACAAGTACATACAAACATGAGAACTCTGAAAGACAGTTTAAAGTCGATTCCAGTTTTCAGAGGATTTTTCACAAATTTGTATGAGGCACATTCTTTTATATCTACATGCATATTAACTGATTAATTTTATCATTGACATCGAAAAAATCTATGTATTAATCATGGAACATCTTGTAAGCATCGGTCTGTAATAATTAAGAATAATTAAGTTTTTCATGTGCCGAAAAAATGTCAGTTAGTGAAAGAAGACCAGATCGACAGATCGAGTCATGATCAGTTAACTTCCCTCTTTTAGATTAAGGCATTTTTCATTTAATATTCCAACACTTTTTTTTTTATAGAAACAAAGAAAGATTTTACCGTGTATTGTCTTGTCGATTACAACACGTTTTGCAAAATAACCTACTTTTGGTAATGCGCCAATATACGCCTAAAATGATTCTAGATTAGTAGCCCTTCCTGGTGTAATTCGAACGTGTTAGAATGGAATTCAATTTTAGTTTTGTGTGTTTCGTTGGCAAATAAAACACAGGGCTCTTAATTTTAGATAACTGATTTAAAGAAAGTTACTCATTGTCAAACTTTCAACAAAAATGTCATTATTTCACAAACTGTACCTTTTCCAATATAAGCAATTAATTCTCTTTGTAAGATTATTTCCGAGCACAAATTTCTGGTTCTACTCTTGCAGAGAAAAGTCATATCCATTAAAATAAACATATTATGGCCAGCTTGTATCTCTTAATTAGTTGCATGATGTTCTAAACTATCTAAGGGTAATTTAAAATCTGAATGAAAGAGAATGTCAGTGTAGGAAACACAGTGTAAACAAAAAGAGCCAGACGAATCCCTGATAGAAGGAATGGTTAATAGAACACAAAAATGCTCTTGTAAATATATATAAAAGCAAGTCCAAAATGAACGCATACACAAACGCATGCGCAGAAAATAGTGCATCTAACGGCCCGAATGAAAAGGTAAAATCACGGATAAACATGCCAGTCCAGGCATACTTTAATAAATGTTTTGCGCGTTGTCCTCTTACACAGTTAATCAGGAAAGCGTAGTGCGAGCTTTAAAATGATAGAACACCAAACATGCAATGTGTCTCAGCACAGTCATAACATATTTTCATGATACTTCTAAAAACTTTACCAAATACAACATGAAAACTGAAATGCCTTTAGCATTTTACCATCATTTCCTTTCGCTTATGAATGGATATTTTTGTGATATTATTTGTTATTCTTCTTAGGAGACCCTGTGAAAATATATCGTAAAATGTATTCAGTAGTAAATAGTATGCAATGTATCGATTTATGTGCACTATTTCTTTTATAAATATATATATGAAATACGTTATACATATGATTTTTATGATCGTAGTTGGAAAGAATGACACGTAATTTGTTTTTGCATTTTAATTTGTTAGTAAGTAACATCATATCAAAGTGATTTGTCGTTTCAATGCAAGAAATTTCAGTAACATTCATTGTATTACCAAGTTTGGAAACGTATGTCATTAGATTCCTGGTGATGTTTCTTTTGTTTATTTGCATTTCATATGCGGAGCATTACAAAAAAGAGAAGAAAATCAATACAGGTGTGTATATCGGAAAGGTAATAAAACTGCATAAATACACGTTGTGTCAGGTTCGTACCTTTTAATGTTACTAACGTTACATATCAACACAACGGACGTGACGTCATAAACGTAACTTAATGCAGAAGACGTCACGTAAGAAAGCGGCAAATGAACGTCAATACTTTATATACTAGGTGCCGTAAAAGTTATAAGGATATCCATAGTTCTGAAAGTCTCTATGTAGCTCTAGTATTCTACATCACTATTCATTTATCGAAAGTTCTCTTTTGTTGGCACTTAAACAGCCACAGTCACTTTACAAAATAGCACAAATTTCTAAAATTGCAATGTCTCTGTATACTGTTTGTCACGCGAATCTTTCACTAATATCTGGAAAAGTCACTTCATTTCTGTAGTAAGCAAGTCTACAAGATAGAATAAGCTCCGCCTATGATATCATATTTCACTATTGTTTCTGTATGTAAGATATACATATGTCTATAGAGAGAGTGTGAGTTTATACTTTCGATGCAGATCATATAGGGTGTTATTTCGCAAAAAAATGAGAATGCGATGTTTGCAAGATTCAGAAAAATCACTTAATGACTTACTTACAATGATGAGAACAATGGAAATTTCAACTTAAGCAACAAGTATGTCAAAGGACACTAGTAGTCAGCAGGTAGTGCGTGTAAAAAGCAATCAACATTTTAGTCGGAAATCAAAGGGACTCGTGCCACAACGTTCGTAACAACGTTCTAGTTCATACCAAGGTTTACCGCAAGCAGGCTCGTCGTCGGGAAGGCGATTAGTCCTAAACAAACCAGTAAGAAATGTCGTAACTGTGGAGGAAAATACCAACATATATCACGTTGCCCCGCACTTGGAGCAGAATGTAATTATTGCCATAAGAAGAACCATTATATATCAGTTTGTAGAAAAGTAAGAAGCAGGTGACATTAATTGAGTATGAACAACCAGATTTAGAAGTTTTAACAGATGAATACCGGACGGATTGCAATTCGGATGAATGTGATGTGCTATTTGGATTTATGTCAGATGAAAAAAAGTGCCAAAGAAAAGGAAAAAATTAGATAGCGTAGAAGTGAATGTTTTGATTGATAGCGGGTCATCGATCAATATTGTTAGTGAAGTTGTCCTTGAGAAAATGAAAAAATCACCGGAAATCAAGAAAACGACCACGAAAGCGTTCGCATTTGGACCAAAGTCTCCACTGCAATTCCAAGGTAACTGTTCTTTGCTTGTTGAGTCGGACTCAAACTTCGTGACCAGGGATTTCCATATCGTTACGGGTAATAAAGAATCGTTGATTAATTATGAGCTGTCAGTAGAGCTTGGGATTTTACCGCAGATACAATCTGTTCAGACCAAAGACGAGTATGAAGGACTTACTGAGGAATACTAGCAAGTTTTCACTGGGTTAGGATGTCTGAAATACAGAAAATTTCAGTTTCACATTGATGAACGTGTTGTACCAGTAGCTCATCCTCCTAGGAGAGTGCCATGTCATGTGCGTGAGCAAGTTGAGCAGGAACATAAAAGTTTGGAGGATATGGACGTTATTGAAAAAGTGGAAGGTGTACCAACACCATGGGAATCGAACCTGGTAGCTTCTTTAAAACCAAATTCACCGGGAGAAGTAAGAGTGTGCATAGATATGAGGAAAGCCAACACAGCAATCAAAACAGAGAAAAATGTTAATCCGACGGTGGATGCTATAATCTTAATGTTAAATGGCGCAGAAGTGTTTTCACGTCTCGATCTGAACAAAGCTTTCCATCAGATTGAACTGGATGAGTCATCACATGTAATGACAACGTTTCAGACACAAATTGGACTTTCTCGGTATAAACGTTTAAATTTTGGAGTGTCAGCAGCACAGATTCTGTTCCAAAATGAGCTTCGTCAAGCACTTCAGGGTCTGACAGGCATGTTAAACATTGCTGACGATATCGTATGCTACGGCAAAACGCGTGAAGAACATGATATCAATCTGCGAACATTACTTCAACGTCTTCAAGAACGGAACCTGACATTGAACAAGAAAAGATGTTCATTAGGAAAATATTTTTTTTATGGGTACGTGTTTTCGGAATCGGGTATTTCACCTGATCCTGACAAGGTAGATGCAGTAAAAAGCATGGACAGACCAAAATCTGTATTCGAAATCCGTTCATTTCTTGGTCTCACAAACTATTTGTCTAAGTTCATAGATGGCTATTCAGTCCTATCGGAACCATTACGATGAGTTACACATCAGGATGTAAAATTCGAATGGAATGACGATCAGGAAAAATCGTTCACTTCACTAAAAGAGGCATCGACTAGTGACAAAGTCATGACGTATTTTCACCCGAGGAAAGAAACTGAATTTTGGGTAGACGGCAGCCCAGTAGGCTTTTCAGGAATACTTATTCAGAAAGGAAAAATAGTGTCGTATGGAAGCAAAGCATACAATTCAGTACAAGCGCGCTATTCGCGAACAGGGAGAGAAGCTTAATGTGCTGTTATCATGATTCAACATTTTTATTTGTATTTATTAGGCAAGCAATTCAAATTGATAACGGATAACGCTGCACTTTAATCAATCTTCAACAACGTATAAATATACAGTCACCAAGATTAGATTGTTGGCGTTTGAAGTTGTTAATGTATGATTTCCAGACAATTTATAGACCAGGTACTTTAATGATTTCAGGTTACCTTTCCAGACATCTGCACGGGAGACACGCGACCAACACAGTAGCTGAACAATATGTAAGTTTTATCACTAATAACACTTTGCAAGATGCATTTAAGCTATCAGACGTAGCAAAAGCTACTAAATAAGACTGTGTATTAAGTTTTGTCGAGAATGCAATAGAAACAAATGACTGGAAAAATCAGAAATGCCAAACCGATGAAAGTTTTCGTTTATATGATATTTAAACAAGAATCAAGAACTTGCAAACACAAACAGTGTTACTTTCGCACGAGGGTCACCAAGGCCAATGAAAGTGCAAAGGATTACTTCGGGAATATTGTTGGTTCCCGCATTTGGATTAAATGGTTGAAGACACATGCAAATCATGCATTGTGTGCCAAGCTGCATCACAAGGATGTACTCCAGATCCGATCAAACCAACACCTCTGCCACGAGATGTGTTTTCTGAAGTCAATTGTGACTTCTGTGGACCATTCCCGAACGGGTACCTGTTATTAGTAGTAATATGCGATTATAGTCGTTTTCCAATAATTGATGCAGTCGGGTCAACATCCTCAGAAACTGTCATTCAGCGTTTGGAATCAATATTTTCGATATTTGGATATCCAGACGTATTGAGAACGGACAATGGACTTATCGACAGATAAGTCGGGTTTTAAACATAAACGAATTACTCCATGGGGACCTCCGTGGCCGAGGGGTTAAGGATGCTGACATCAAATCACTTGGGGCATTGAATTCTTCATGTGAGGAATCCATCCATCTGGCTTACAGAAGGTCGGTGGTTCTACCCAGGTGCCCGCTCGTGAGGAAATAATGCACGGAGGGGCACCTGGGATCTTCCTCCATCATTAAAGCTGGAAAGTCGTCATATGACCTATCATGTGTCGGTGTGACGTTAAATCCAACAAAATAAAAAATAGAATTACTCTTTTGCACCCACAAGGTAATGCAATAGTCAAGCGATTCATGACACCATTGCAAAAATCAGTCAAAACCGCAATAGCATCATATCAAGATTATAATAGAGCGTTGAATAGATATCTAATGAATGTTCGCAATCGGCCACAGTCTTCAACACTAAAAGCTCCTAGTGAATTTATGTACAATCGGAAAGTAAAAACGAAATTATCATCAATGACATTTGAAAAAGAGGACACAGATGTTCGCGATAGAAACAGTCTGTCAAAATTGAAAAACAAAAATTATGCGGGCAAAAACAGAAGAGCTTAGCAAAGTGCATTGAAAATGTGAGACCGTGTGTTCCTAAAACGGGAACAACGCAACAAATTTGAGAAAGTGTTAGACCCTACACCTGGCATTGTCATTGGTAGGAAAGGTTCGATGCTAACAATCAGGCACAGAGGAACGAAAATTACACGAGACATGTCAAAGTTCAGGGTAGTTCAAGGTGGTCATGAGCCGGCGCAGACGAAACCTGCAGATACTGCATTTGCACCACGTCAATGGTCGCAAAGGAAACGACGACCGCCTAGACGTTTAGTCAATGAATAATTGGATTAATCAGTGACATAATATCACATGTTTCAGTGCACAGGATTAGTCACCTAAATGTTGTGCCCTATAGCAGTCTAGTCATTTTATATTCGTTTGCTGGATTTATTATTCTTTGGACAAATGATCAGTGTGTGAAAATATTATGTTTCTCTTGGGAATTATTACTTGTTTGTTTTACAATTACGTTATAATTAGTTCTTGGATGGTAGAACTCAAAACTTAATTTATAATTTTGATAAAAATAACAGTTGATTGTACACATTTTAGGGTTTTGAGATAAAACACGGAACTGTTAGATAACGACGGAATATTCTTAGGGCTTTCCCAGGACATTTCAATTTACAGTGACATTTTAAAAGTACTTAGCTAAAGCAGATGCTCTATAAACTGATTAGGCCTAAAAAATTCTTTGTTTCCGGTTACATGCTCAAACAATTTAGGTTAGGTAGGTCGGAATTTTTTTGGGGGATTTTTTTTTATTAAGGGAGACTTTTCGGAAATTATTTTTGTGTCAAAAAATGAATACAAATAAGGGGGTTATGCCTTTAAAGCATCAGGAAGTTTATTTCTAACATCAATAGTCATGTTTCAAACATATAAAAAGTGCAGTGCAGTACTGCAAGATTTTGTCAAAAAAATATTCTCCAAGGCTATAAAAACATTTAGGGTCGGACCAAAAATTAAGGGTAGGTCGGGATACCGGAAACAAAAAAATAAATATGTTAATAACAATGGTTAATGAACTTTGCTGTAAAAAGAGGAGATATTATGATAATAGACTTGTTAACTAGCTTATTTCATTAGAACAGAACTTTCATGTTATGGGTAGATATTTGAACTTTGAATATTTTAAACAATTTATGTATTCTGATTATTGATTAGTTCTAATCAAACGATAAAGGATGATGTAGTAAGCAAGTCTACAAGATAGATTAAGCTCCGCCTATGACATCATATTTCATTATTGTTTCTGTATGTATAGCCTGGGAATCAAGTCTGACAATTTCTAACTTTTTTCTACTTGCAAATTGACAGCCTGGGGAAACCTGTTTTTCAACCGCAGCGCCACCTATATTACAACCGAAATATGTGGGTGTCTGATAAAGAACGATAACTTCGGAAAGCAATAATCCATGACTAAAAATAGAAACGGAATTCTCACGGAAAAGACAGATCGGAATCGTATACTTCCGAAGGGTTCCGAACATTTCCGGGCCATAGGCAAATACTGCTTTGGACCTCCCATAGCTTTTCCAGCAAGTTGTAATAACTTTGAAATATGTCAGTAAACTTAAATTTGCGTCATAGCCATCAAGATGTTATATAAATGCACCCCTAATGACCTACGAAAACTGCCAATTTTTCAGCAAAATTGCCACGTTTTTGTTTCATACTAGCGCAGATATGATCATACGTTATAGAGAATCGATAATCAGAAGTGACATGGAAACTCCTTCAGATTTCCCCCAACTTAAATTTGCGTCATAGCCATCAAGATGTTATATAAATGCACCCCTAGTGATCTACGAAAACTGCCGATTTTTCAGCAGAATTGCCTCGTTTTTGTTTGATACAAGCGCAGATATGATCATATGTTATAGAAAACCGATAATCAGAAGTGACATGGAAACTCCTTCAGATTTCCCCCAGGCGTTGATAATGTGAGAACCTCGATGAATTCCAATTCACACTAATTAGCGCAAATATAGACGGATCAATGCATAGATATTATGTATTATTTTATTTGACAAAGCACAAATATTATCAAATGCTTCCCAGGCTACTGTATGTAAGTAATATACATATTTCTATACAGAAAGTGTAATTTTATACTTTGGATGCAACACACATATTAAATATATAAACCAACTTTCGGGTCTTGTTCTGTTTGTGTGTCAATAAGTCACCTTGATACAGTCGGTCGGGGAATGAATGTTGTTCACTTCAAAACCCACAGGCTTTCTTCTCAGTAGCTGCAGGGTTTCTCATACCCAAACTTCTTGGGGGTCTTGGTTTACCTCAACTTCCGGTGAAAAAAAAAGATGCAGTAACTCGAGGGTTGGCATGTACTTCCGGTATGACGGACTGACCTGCGTCCATGACGGTGATTTCTTTTTAGATCGCCTTCTGAAGTTACGTTACAGTCCATCCAACGTTTCCGTGTTCTCTTGTTAAATGTTTGCGTACTTCCGCTGGCAGTTTACCGACTGGAATGAGTATCGAGCCGGAAGTCTCTTGAAATTGTCCGAATTAATCTAGACCGCAGATGTAGGACTCTAACTGGTCGTAGGAACTCTGGAGGCTGGGTAACGTGTTGATAAAAGGTGGCTGTTCTAACAGGGCTTGCATGTAGGCTTGTACAATCTTATGGACCTGACCGAATCTCTCCTGTAATAGGCTGACATCTCTCTCGTAGTCTACGTTCGTCAAATCGAATCTTGCTATAGTATTAGCAGCGTGACCTTCTTACTGGGCTTTAAGTAATTAAACTTCTGGATATCAGTAAGAGAGGGGTTAGTATGTACTGCTGCCTCATAACTGTCCCAAAATGTCTTCCATTGTAATAAATCTCCAGGAAATATCGGAAGTGATAATTTGGGTAATTTATGCGAATGAAAAAAAGGTTGAACTTACAGTCTGTTGCGATGTCTGTATAGCGGGAAATACCGGTAACGTCTGCTCAGGTCGCGCGTCATCTGTCTCTGAAACGAAGCCCTCCGAACGTCTGTATTCCTTGAACATGTTAACCTGGATCTCTAAGTTCAGGTGATATTCGTCGGCCTCTATCATCTCTGTCTCGATCTCCTCTGGTTGAAGTAGCTCTAGAATCTTCTGATCTGACTCTCTCACACACTCCTGTTTCTTCTGGATGTTGTTCAATATCGTACTGAAGATCGTCGGTGTCGGCTCTTCTTTTGCAGCTTCAATGCGTTGTAAATACTGATGTATAATTCGGCAATGGCCTTCTCTGATTGACTTGTAAGTCTCCATCTCTATGAAATTTGTTTACGGCACCAATATCGGATAGAATTCGAATAAGACTGCATAAATACACGTTGTGTCAGGTTCGTATATTTGATCAGATCTGTACTTAATTATTTACTAAATAGACATATATCGGCTCCAAGTGAGATCTTAGTTAACGTACATCCGAACCAATTGTTCAGGCTTTCTATGCTTCCATGCAACACGGTTTCTACTGCAGGTCATTCGTTCAATTCAGAAGATCATCAAAAATAAGTTCACGCCTCTCGTATAAGTCAATACTCTCATATACAATAATACAGTAATGCATAAAGAAAGTTGAAACTCTAAACATCGCCCAGCAAGAGAATGAGAATGTTGCAGGCTCGATTTGATTTAATCTGCTCAAGAAAAGAGGGGCCATTCATGCAAAGTTTGTCTGAAAAGGGGGCACTCAGCGACACATCTGTACCATAACAAACCCAAACAGCCCGGGCACACAAGTCTATTTTGCAATATTGAAATCATCGATATTTTTCCATGCACTGACGTCTGACTTTCAAATCGGATGCGATTAGTGCCGTGGCATTAATTTTTTATTTATTGTCAATCTTATTCAGAATATTGAACAGATTTATAGTAGGTACATAACATCGGTAAATATGCACTCGTTCTTTAGCGGAAGAATATTGCGCTCCAAAATGTCGTGCAAGCTAATAACATATAATTATTGTGGTGTTTTTAAATACGAACACCGTCTAAAAACTCTAACACTGAAGTTAAATTGAGAGGGCGCCGCTGCCGATAAAACAATTGTGTCCGAGAGGGTTCTTCTGCCGTGTGCAGGGATCCTGTTAAGCAAAAATGAGCCGACTGAGAGGGAAACCGTGAACTAACGAAATTGAAAGTAGAATGTTTTTAAGGAAATAAGATGAAAATAACCACATATTGCGTATAAACAAAAATATCGGATCAACGGCTTCATATCTAAGGTGATCCTTGCTATATTCAAGGAAAGTCGTATTTAAGGATAACATGGTGCAATAGCTATATTTCATTATTTTATTTAATAACTGGATTGCAATATTTAAATGAAAGGATTTGGTCTCTTAATAGTCTGTGTGAAGTTAACAGAATAACAGAATAGCAGAATGGCAGAATAACTCCAGCAGAATAGCAGAAACGCAGAACAGCAGAATAACTCAAGCAGAATAACAGAATAGCAGAATAACTCCGGCAGAATAGCAGAATAACGGAACCGCAGAATAACCCCAGCAAATCAACAAAATAGCAGAATAACTCCAGCAGAATAGCAGAATAACTCCAGCAGAATAGCTGAATAGCAGAACAGCAGAATAACAGAATAACTCCAGCAGAAGGGCAGAAAAGCAGAATAACTCCAGCAGAATAACCCCAGCAAAGCAACAGAATAGCAGAATAGCAGAATAACTCCAGCAGAATAGCAGCATAACTTTAGCAGAATAGCAGAATAGCAGAACAGCAAAATAACTCTAGCAGAATAACAGAAAAGCAGAATAGAAGAATGACTCCAGCAGAATGGCAGAATAGCAGAATAACTCAGTAGAATAGCAGAATAACTCCAGCAGAATAACAGAATAGCACAATAACGCCAGCAGAATGGCAGAATAGCAGATTAACTCCAGCAAAATAGCAGAAAAACAGAATAAATCCAACAGAATTACTCCAGTAGAATAGCAGAACAACTCTCGCAGAATAGCAAAATAACTTCTTTTTCATTTTGCCTCGCATCTGTCTGTAAATTAAAATTAGCCTTAAACTATTTTTGTGGTAAACATGTAACCGTAATTTGTTAGAAAACCAATTTTGCCAGTTAAAATAACATCTTTAGGACCGACGTTATATATTTTACGTCTCGCATATTACCCCGCACAATTAACATTAGCGTAAGGTAGAAGAATAGCAGAATAACTCAAACAGCATAGCAGAATAACTCCACCTGAATAGAAGAATAGCAGAACAGCAGAATAACTCCAGCAAAGTAACAGAGCAGCAGATAAACTTCATCAGAATAACAGAATAGCAGAATAACTCAAGCAGAATAGCAGAATAGCTGAGTACCTCCAGCAGAATAGCAGAACAGTAGAATAACTCCAGCAGAATAGCAGAATAAAAGAACACCAGATAACTCCACCAGAATAACAGAACAGCAGAATAACTCCGTTAGAATAGCAGAATAGCAGAATAACTCTAGCAGAATGGCAGAATAGCAGAGTAACTCCATCAGAATAGCATAATAGCAGAATAACTCTAGCAGAATAGCAGAACAGCAGAATAACTCCTGCAGAATAACAGAAAAGCAGAATAACTCAAGCAGCATAGCAATAAAAATTTAGTAGAATAGCAGAATAACTCCAGCAGAATAGCAGAATAGTAGAATAACTCCAACAGAAAGCAAAATAGCAGAATAACTCCAGCAGAAAACAGAATGGCTGAATAACTCCAGCAGAAAGCAGAATAGCAGAATAACTCCAGTAGAATAGCAGAATAGCTGAGTAACTCCAGCAGAATGAAAGAACAACAGAATAACTCCAGCAGAATAGTAGAATATCAAAACAGCAGAATAACTCCAGCAGAAAAACAGGACAGCAGAATAACTCCATCAGAATAGCAGTATAGCAGAATACCTCCAGCAGAATAGCAGAATAGCACAGTAACTCCAGCTGAATAGCAGAATAACTCCATCAGAATAGCAGAAATAGCAGAATAACTCTAGCAGAATAGCAGAATAACTTCTGCAGAATAACTGAAAAGCAGAATAACTCCAGTGGCATAGCAGACAAAATTCAGCAGAATAGCGAAATAACTCCAGCAGAATAGCAGAATAGTCGAATAACTCCAACAGGAAGCAAAATAGCTGAATAACAGAAGCAGAATGGCAAATAGCAGATTAGCAGGACAACATAAAAAAGACAAAAAGACTAAATGTTTTTATTTAGACTCGCATCTGCATGACAATTAACATCAGCGCTTAAGACTATTTGCAACAGGAGTATATCTTTAAAACAAACTGTTCAAAAAATAGAAGATTACTAATTAGATTGTCCTCAAAAGTTTTGAAATTTTATGACAATACTGTGTGATTAAAACAACCTTCTCTTTCATATATAAATCAACGCCATAAAGATATTGTCTTTCCTAATATTTTTTTCAAATCTTAGTGAATAATCAGTGAGACTCTGAAATTTTTAGATTTTTGTCTCCGTTTTTGGAACTTACAGGTCATTTCAAATGAAATTGTATAGAATTATTATATGTTTTAACAGCAAAGTACAGTCGAACTTCGATGGCTCGAACTCGAGGGTCCCGTTGAAATAAGTTCGAGTTTTCCGTTGTTCGAGCCATCCAAATGGCGGCCATTTTGAATTTGGGAATTCGAGGGCATGATGTGTTACAAACCTTACATCGTAATATATTGTCATATTGTACCTACATGTGTGTATGATACGATGATTTGTAAAAAAATTATTTATTTTCAAACATGACATAGATACGAAAAAAACATAGATAAAACACTAATATATAATCATAAGAATTTGGTGAAGACAGCATCAAATATGAAGACATGAATAGCAAACCTTTATGAATCATAGTCCAGTGCAAATATTTTCAAATATAAACACGTTAAAACGCACACAATTAATTCACGGACAGGTACACAGAAATATTTGAAAACAGCACTAAATGATGTCACATGTAGACATAGGCTATAAATAGACACATGAAATCTACACAACTAATAAGCATACGTCAGTTTATTCATAATGTCAGTGAGTCATTTACAGTATACAGTTTTACAGTTTATTTTTTTTTTTAATAAATCCTTGATGGAGGACTGAACCGCCGAACGTTTGTTGAACTCTAATTTGGAGAGAGATTTGTACATAGTTCTAATACATGAGATTGAGTTTTTCACATTTGATGATGGCGTTATATATTTTGTTTCTAAATTTTTTTTTTATCTTATTTTCGTTTTTTTCCTTGCTTTCCAGTAGCCGACTTAGCTATCCCCCCGTTTCCGGGTCCTTTACTCAGTTATTCAGCCATGCTAAAGCAGTATGAAAGTTAACATCGAGTCTCCCGTTTATATGCAGAAAAAATAAAGACAGACATTGCTCAATTATTTTAAATAATTTTATTCGTATTAATCAAAGCCCATTAAAGCATTGCAGTGAACGAAAGTCACTTTGTTTAATTTGTTTGTCGTATACCGACGCTAATTACATAAGCGTGTGAAAATTACGCAAGCGCCGGTTAAAGGGGAAGCTTGGCGAATGTCAGGCAGAGGTGTGAAAAACTTTGTAAACACAAGCTATTCCGGCGACAAATTGGCTGTTCGACTGAATAGGTGTAATTATCACTGTAATTGAGCCAAAGGGACCACCAAATGAGTTCGAGAGTTCGAATTTTCGAAGTTCGAGCGATCCGAGGTAGAACTATATAGAATAAAGAAGGAATAAATTCGGGACCGGGAGAAGAGTTCGAGCGATCCCGGGTGTTCGAAAGATCCGAGTTCGAGCCATTGAAGTTCAACTGTATATCAAAATATAAATGCTCATGGTTTTACATACCAGTTATTGAAATGCCTTTTTTGACAACGAAATGCTATTACTTTTTTGCTGTGTTTTTACGAGCCCTTTAGCAGATATACGCAACAATTGTCTTAAAGTAACGGAAATTGTGACGAATGTGTCTTAGGCACGATGATCGACTCTTCTGTTAAAG
This sequence comes from Mercenaria mercenaria, assembly GCF_021730395.1. NCBI lineage: Eukaryota > Metazoa > Mollusca > Bivalvia > Venerida > Veneridae > Mercenaria > Mercenaria mercenaria. The sequence goes on from NW_026463867.1 coordinate 40,073, forward strand.
CTTTTCTGAAAGATAATTAAAACAGTGTTTCTGTGCATTAATACAAAATCTTTCATTTCATAGACACCAGATCGTGGATTTAATAGCACAAATGTCTATAAAAGACTGCTTTCTGTTCAGTATTTACAATATTACGCTCTATATTCAGAAATTTTGTTTCCACAGGTACTCTTGAAGGTAAATGTATAGGGGTACACTCTATGGTATATTTTCTTTTTATGTCTAATAGCTAAGTCAATGGGCATCTCAAGAATAGTACCTGCAAGTTCATGAAACGGTGTAGAAAATGTGAAAACAATTAATACAGCAACATAAAGTTATACGTAAAGTTAGCTGTGTATCAAATACAGGGACATTAGGCGACACAGTTCGCTATATATCTGTATTTTACAGTGTAGCCCCGAGTGGTGTTTTTACTACGAGTTAAAGGTCTTTGAGCATGTTAATATCAAAGGAACTGTAAAATTAATGTTATAGCTGTGCAGACGCTGTTTACTTATATCGAACTTTCATTTTTTCCAATAATTGGTATTATCTTCTTTGGACACATTGAATAAAGGAACCCTTTAAATGGTTTAAGATAACGAATCCGCTTCATTTAATCTATCCTCTAAATGATGATATAATTTTAGCAGTTGTAAGATCATTATTTCACTTACCTTTTAAAGAGTTTATATTACCACCCTTATTTTCCATTGAAGTCAGTACTAAAAGTCTAATTTTGGACAAAATCTAGGGACATTTCCGTAGATATATTGCGCAAAATACGAGAAACGGAAAAAATAGATGTTTTGATTCGGCGATGTTTCAAAGAAAAAGTATTGCTCAACTCAACTATGGGAAAATGACATGAAATATGTTTTATTTCGCTTACTCTTTGAGCCTTTTATACAATCACTATTACTTTAAAGACTCGGGTCGGGTAGGGAATTTCCGAGGATTCCCCAGTTCGAGAGTAATATCTAAGCAGACAACTAAGTTACTTATAACATTAGATGTTTACACGACTTTGTTTGGAATCCAGGTGCGAAATGATTTTTGCTATTTGTGTTTGCGTTTTTCGTTTTGTACTTTCATTTTTTTTTGCAATTTGCTATATGCCTTTGCTATATTGCGTTTTGCATTTTTAAAAACAATAACATACACATCAACTAAAGGCTATAATGACATATAAACGGGCTTATAAAATACTAAATAAATAAGATCTTAACTTGAGGGCGCAGTGATCTCAATTGTATTTTATGGAAATCATGTCTTTTGCTACCTACTTTTTATACGCTCATGAATTTCGGGAAACTGTGCGTATTTATTTCATTAGAACGCATGCGGCGGCGGACAGCCTAAACTAAAGATGTCCGCTCCCTAACTTGAGCAGTTCTTATCCATTATCCATCAACTTGGTTACAATGTTAATAGGCATAATGTCTCGGCCAAGATCGATTTTCAGCTCGATTGTCCAAGTGGCTCTGGAGTTTTAGCCATTTAATTACTCAAAATAGCAAATATTAACAGTGCCCGCTCTCTAACTTGAGCAGTACTTGTCCAATGTTCACCAAACTCGGTCACATTGCTTATGGGTAAGTTTGATAACCAGCTGGATCCTCCAAGTCTGCTGAAGTTATGGTCTTCGTCGGGTACCCACAGTCACTTTTGAGTTTTGGTCATTGAATTACTTTAAATTGTTGATATATTCCACCTTATAACTTAAACAGGTTTTATCCAATATTCACCAAATTTAGTTAAAATGTTAATAGGCATATTATCCCTGATAGCCAGCAAGATAGTCTGTTATTCTTATAGGTGCCGGGCCTATTTAGGGATGGTTTGCCATTCTTGTTGTTGCTTGATCTTTTTAGGAATATCGGTGCGACTTTTTTTATAGCTACATATATTTGCATTTTGCTACTAAGTATTTGCTTCTTTTCTTTTTCTCTTTGTTACTTTCGTTTTGCTTTTTGCTATTTGCATTATTTGCGTTTATGTTTCTTTTTGTGATTTGCTTATTGTGCTTCAGTCTGACTGAAATTTTCTCTTAAAATGCTATATTAGTAAACTCGTCAGTCAGATTAATTATGCTTTTTATCTAATAAAGAAATATTACATACAATACTATTACTATTTTTACAATAACGTTTACGTAAAACAGTTTCTAAAAATAAAAATCAAGCAGATCTTTAATTTCAACAGCAGGGACTATACCTTGAACACAACCGTTGAAAATTGACTTAGGCATTTGATAAAAAACGTCGCTTTAAACATCTGATGTTATAACATGTATAAGTAACTTAGTCGCCTGCTTAAATATTCTTCTCGCGTTGGGGAATCCTCGGAAGTGTCCTACTTGTCCCGAGTCTTAATTTAAAAAAAAAAATAGTGGTTGTATAAAATTGCTCAAAAGTTAAGCGAAATAAAAAAAAAGTTCCATTTCAGTTTTACAAAGTTGACTTGAGCAATATGTTTTCTTTGAAACATCGCCAAAGCAAAGACAACTATTGTTTCCGTTATTCATATTTTGCGCAATATATCTAGGAAAATGACCCTAAATTTTATCCAAAATTAGACTTTTATTAATTCAATAGAAAATAAGAGTGGTAAATATAAACGCTTCAAAGGGTTAGTGAAATAACGATAGTACAAATTCTAGAATTTTCATCATTTAGAGGAAAGCTTAAATGAAGCAAATTCCTTTATCTTAAACCATTTAAAGGGTTCCTTTATTTTAATGTGTCAAAAAAGATAATACCGATTATTGGAAATATTGAAAGTTCGATATGAGTAAAACAGCGTTTGTACAGCTATTACATTTACACTTCCTTTTATGTAAACATGCTCAAAAACCTTTAAATCGTAGGAAAAACACCACTCGGGGCTTCACTGTAAAATACAGATATATAACGAACTGTGTCGCCTAATGTTCCTGTATTGATATATAGCTAACTATACGTATAACCTTAATATGTTGCTTTATTAATTGTATTCACATTTTCTGCACAGTTCTAGGAACTTGCATATACTATTGAGCTGAGATGTCCATTAACGTAGCTATTAGACGAAAAGGAAAATACACCATGCAGTGTACCCCTATACATTTACCTACAAGTGCACCGTGAACAACAAAATTTCTGAATATTGAAACGTAACGTTGCAAATACTGAACCAAAAGCAGCCTTTTATAGACATTTGTGCTATTAAATCCACGATCTGGTGTCTATAAAATGAAAGATTTTGTGTTAATGCACAGAAACAGTGTTTTAATTATCTTACAGAAAAGCTTTAACAGAAGAGTAAAAACGATCTAAGAACTTAGTGTCGATCGTCGTGCCTAAGACACATTCGTCACAATTTCCGTTACTTTAAGACAATTGTTGCGTATATCTGCTAAAAGGCTCGTAAATACACAGCAAAAAAGTAATAGTGTTCCGTAAAAACGACTGTTCAATTGGTATATCCTTCACATGGAGACAACAAAAAAAGAAAGAAAAAAAAAAGAAAAATGGCCTTACCAAAGCAGCAACATGTACTTCATATAAATTGCTTTTTCCGCTCATATTACTTACAAAATTTTTAGAGTCTCACTTCTAAAATTGGATGATGATTCAATAAACTTTGAAAAATATTGGAAAAGAAAATACCTTTGTGGCTGTTATTTATATATGAACATACAGTAGTGTCATAAAACGCCATTCATATTTCAAAACTTTTAAGGACACTCTAAGTAGTGGACTTCTATTTTTTTGGTTATTTTTTAAAAATATAATCCTGTTGCAAAAATAGTCTTAAGCGCTAATATTAGTTATCATGCAGATGCGAGTCTAATTAAAACAATTTAGCCTTTTTGTCTCTTTTTATGTTGTCCTGCTAATCTGCTGTTCTGCCATTCTGCTGGAGTTATTCTGCTATTCTTCTTTCTACTGGAGTTATTCTGCTTTCTGCTGGAGTTATTCTGCTATTCTGCTGAAGTTTTCCTGCTATGCTGCTGGAGATATATTGCTATTCTGCTGGAGTTATTCTGCTATTCTGCTGGAGTTATTCTGCTATTCTGCTAAAATTCCTGTTATGCTGCTGGAGATATTCTGCTATTCTTCTAGCTTAGGCTAATGTTAATTGTGCAAGGTAATATGCGAGACGTCTAATGCATAAAGTCGCGTTCTTAAAGTCGTTCTTTTCACTGACATAAAAAGTTTTCTAGCAAATTATGGTTACATGTTTACCACAAACATAGTCTTAGGCTAGCTTAAATTGAGGTAAAATGAACAAAAGTAATTCTGCTATTCTGCTGGACTTATTATGCTATTCTGTCTTAGATATTCTACTATTCTGCTATTCTGCTTGAGTTATTCTGCTATTCTGCTGGAGTTTTTATCCTATTCACCTGGAGTTATTCTACTACTCTGCTGGAGTTATTCACCTATTCTGCTGGATTTATTCTGCTATTCAGGTGGAGTTATTCTGCTATTGTGATGGAGTTATTCTGGTATTCAGCTGAAGCTATTCTCCTATTCTGCTGGAGTTATTTGCTATTCTGCTATTCTGGTAGCGTTATTCTGCCTTTCTTCTGGAGTTATTCTGCTATTCTGCTGGAGTTATTCTGTTATTCTGCTGGAGTTAATCTGCTATGCTGCTTGAGCTATTCTTCTACCTTAGGCTAATGTTGATTGTGCGGGGTAATATGCAAGACGTATAATGTATAACGTCGGTCCTAAAGATGTTATTTTAACTGACCAAAAAGTTCTCTAACAAATCATGGTTACATGTTTACCACAAAACAATTAAAGGCTAATTTTGATTGACATAAAGATGCGAGGTAAAATGAAAAAGAAGTTATTCTGCTATTCTGCTAGAGTTGTTCTGCTATTCTGCTATTCTACTGGAGTAATTATACTATTCTGCTGGAGTAATTCTGCTTATCTGTTACAGTTTTTCTGTTATTCTGCAGGAGTTATTCTGCTATTCTACTGAAGTTATTCAGCTTTTCTGCCATTCTGCTGGAGTAGATCTGCTATTCTGCCATTCTGCTGGAGTTATTTTGCTGTTCTGCTATTCTGCTGGAGTTATTACGCCATTCTGTTGTTTTTCTGCTATTCTGCTATTCTGCTGGAGTTATTCTGCTATTCTGCTATTCTGTTATTCTGCTGGGGTTATTCTGCTGTTCTGTTATTCTGTTATTCTGCTGGAGTTATTCTGCTATTCTGCTATTCTATTATTCTGCTGGAGTTATTCTGCTGTTCGGCTTTTCTGCTGGAGTTATTACGCTATTCTGCTGAAGTTATTCTGCTATTCTGCTGGAGTTATTACGCTATTCTGTTGTTTTTCTGCTATTCTGCTATTCTGATGGAGTTATTCTGCTACTCAGGTATTCTGTTATTCTGATGTAGTTATTCTGCTGTGCTGCTATGCTGCTGGAGTTATTCTGCTGTTCTGCCATTCTGCTTGAGTTATTCTGCTATTCTGTTATTCTGCTGGTCCAGGAGTTATTCTGCTGTTCTGCTATTTTGCTATTCAGCTGGAGTTATTCTGTCCTTCTGCTTTTCTGCTAGCTTCACACAGACCTCTTGAAAGACATTCAAAATGCCAAAAAACTTTTTACAGAAAGATTTTTCGAATGTTATCATTTTTAGGGAGATAATCGGTATTGAAGTTAACATTGGTGTCTATGGGTTTTGCGGTAGAAAGCTGCATTATATGATTCTGATACACATATCAAAAAGAAATCTAAAATTCCCAGTAGGCAAAAGGAAAAAATTATTTTTTCTAGTTTTCAGGGGAGATAACTCATGAAAAACTGAAATTATCAGGGAAGGTTATCTAAAGGAAATTTTGAAAATATCACTATATAACTTGTCAATATGCACCTTATTTCTATCCTTTGACATTTTAAAGCTTTCATTGTAAAGTTGTATGTACGCTTTTGGTGAAATTGATGGCTATTACGGATAGTCATCCTTAAGTTTCATAAACATCGCACGATTTTCATCCAAGCCTAGACCTCGGGCTACATTCCATCTTCCTTTGCACTTGTGTCAATTGATATTACAAATGTAACGATAAAATGGCAATGATATATAGCTACTTTCTATGCCTTCCTAGTCCTTTAGTTTCGAGTTGAGCAAAACTCAACATTTATAGATGAGGTAAGTACAAAATAACAATTTTAGAGACATCCAAAGTATTAATACAGCGGTGTACATAAAACATACAATGATACTCATAGTATTTTGCAGTTTGTGTGTTTGACTGAAAATATTTTACTTGCATCAAACATGACCCCCACTTTTCTTTTGATTCTTATTTAGTACTGACAATATTCTTCAACAAAATGTAAGTTACAGACATTTAAAATGGGTCCTGATGTGTGCTGCGGTCATTGGAAATAGGTCAATTTAATAAAGAATAAAGAAAAACAGCTATTTAGTGTGTTATAACCTATAAGATGTCATTGGTAAAAATTAAAATCAGGCCAGATGAGGGTGAAAATGGGTTACTTTGATTAGAATTTGATAGAAAATGACAACTTTATTGCACTTGTGTTGTAAATGAGGATAAAACCCCCAAAATATCACATTTTCACTGTTTTTAGTGTATTTTGTTTTCAAAAATTGCATATTCATAGTCTACTGATTGCTAATTTCTAGCATTCAAAGGTAAGAGTGGACATATTTAACACTTTTAATGTGTAATTTGTATGCAGAGAAGAGTATAAGATGACAAAACAGGGCAAAACAAGGCTATATTTATGGTAAATGCATGGAAATTATTTTTGACAAAATCTGACGCGGTGTCTTACGTTACTTACGTGTCTTTCTATTTCGTCACTTAGTCCTTCTCCTGCATTATCTTTTTTCTTACTTTGTTCATCATTTTGGTTGTTTATTTTCAAGTATTGATTCATTTCCTTTTCTGTTTGAACACTAAGTGATGTTATTTCTTTCGTCTGATAGTCTTCTAAGAGCTTAGCCTGAAAATATAAGAAGATAAAGTTTAGCGAAATTAGTATTATCTTTATACATGTACATACATCCAACAAGTTCCAAGCCAACAATAGGATAGTCAAAAGAGAGAATATCTGTCACAAACCAGTGAAATATTCTTATATTCTACACCCAAATATTTTAGTCATTTTAACTAATTGGAACCAGCGAAGCTATCTATTTTCTCTGAACCGAAATAGATCACGAGGATGCAATTGATTTATAGACCCTGAGCTAGTACGCATGACGCGATATATTTAAATTCGGAATAGGCAGTTTTGCCATAAGAGGATACAAGCTTGATTAATATACAAAGAAATCACCACCACAATACATCAGATTGTAATGGCAAGGCGCCTAGCAATAAATCGAGCGAGAACTTCCCTTACCACATCCATTTTCCAAAACAGTCTTAGAAGAGGCGTAATTTTGTAGCCAAAATGTTACACATGTTACCCCTCATTCCTTAAATTTGGCCGAAAAACGTCTTTATTAATGTTATAGAGGTAACAAGGATATTACAAGGCTGTTACATGGATATTACATATGTTATATGTGTATGAAAAGAGGCGTCTATTTGTTGTCAAATTGTTACACATGTTACACCTCATTTCTTAAATTCGGAAAAAATACGTCTTTAGTAGTGTTATATAGATGTAACAAGGATGTTACAAGGATGTTACATGGGTGTTACTTATGTTACGTGTGTCTGAGAAGGTGCGTCTTTTTGCAGTCCATTTCTTAAATCAATCAGAAGTGGGGCATTGAAAGATATTACATGATCTTTATTTATGTTACTTAATGTTACGTTTTGTTACTTGAAGTTATGCTTGTAACAAATGCAACATATGTCACGAAATTGCGCCAATTTTGTGCTCTAGGTGAACATTTATTTGAAGTCTGAAATAATTAATATCAAAATGTTCCGCTACCATTTCAATATAAATATTTTAATGTTCTTTTTTCATTTTCAGAAAATTCGTATATAATTTTTTTTTTATAAAATTCATATACATTCTGACAAAACAGAATAGTTCAATAGGTCAAGCAGTCAGATACTGTCCATGCTTTACTCTAAAATACGTTACCATTGTTTTTCTTCTATCTAAAACATGTAGAAAGAAAATCAAATCAGTTTAATAAATATAATATTATTGTTGATTTGTTTAAACAAGAAAATATTTATTTTACGTTTTATTTCCTTTATCTGCCAAACAAAATATCATCAGAAGTAGCTTTCTATATTCATTTTTATTTAGAATTAATGTCACTACCGATTTAGTTTAGTTTAGTACAATAATTTAAACAATCATGTTGTTTTATTTAATGATTTGATTTTACTTTGTCTATGTGTTTTGTGAATATATTAATTATATATACACAGCCATGCACACAGCCATACTGATATAGTGTTTTGATCTGTAAGACTGCCTTCTTGCATTATAGGTTTCTCAAACAGATATTAATAATTGTTTTGCGTGATGGTACATTTGCAGTCATAAACGTAAGAAATAACACATTGTGTCTGTAGATTTCATTCATATTTGCATTAAAGTGCTCATTAATAAGGCTATATGGGAGGAACAGATCAATATAATAACATGTTTTTCCTTTGAAAATTATGAAAAGTTTTGTATGTTACGATGTGTAAGTTCATTGTAAATTATTGTCTTAAGGCAGCACTAGTTTAGCTCATATTTTAGATTCTGTGTTGGCCTGCGATCGAACAATATTGAACAATGTCAAAATCGCGTGCATGATGTTCTGTTTTGACCAAAATTACATACTGAACCAAATTAAACACTATGAATTATGATGGATTTTCAGACAAACAGAACGTGTCGGTAAATAGACCAAAACAGATACAAAAGCTTTATAATTCTTTCCACAAACCTATCACGTTTCTTGAAAAATCGCCTTTATCTTGAAGGTGTTCTCTGAATCTGTCCTCTGTGACTGACATACTGATGGACGGACGAACGAAGGACAGACATATAAGTTGACAAAAATATTACAGTAACATTATGTTTATGTATATCCTTTATGAAAACATCTCTTGCTCATTTAAAAAAAAATGGGAAAATCCATGATTTTATGACTGACAGATGGACCAAACAATATAACAAAATGTACAAAAGTCATATTTTCTGGATTGCCGTCTAAGTATGTATTATGTTTCTTGCACAATTTCAGTTATAAAATTGTCCTTTTATCATAATTATCTTTAACTACTTGTTGCTGTAAAAGAGCGTGCATATTTTTTTTATTTTTTTTTTTTCATAATGAAATTTTTTTTCGATTAAAATAATTTGTTTTATTTTCGAGAAACAAAGGCTTTGTTTTTGTTACTAGGCATTTTTACTTCTTCTACTTTTCTGCTTGTCTCGGCCGTGTTATAAACCCGTTAATTCGGGTACCAGTTACGCCACATGTACATCGTATAGACGTATAAAAACGAAAATCCAGAGCTTTCTGCTCATTTGACTCGTTTAAACTTGACAGTCGGAACAAATTGTAGTCAACAGTAAAAGGTTTTCATAAAAATTATCAGAACAGGAATATTTCTGGTAGAGCCAAATGGCCGTGGGAGGTCAGCGCAGGCAGGGTGTAGGCAAGCTCGAGTCGAAGAAGAAGGAAACGAAGTTCTAATCGTCGGGAGCCTCTGCTACCTGAGGCTAAGCAAAATGAGTTGCCACCTCAGGACCCTCCGCAGAGGAATAACCGTCACCAGCTCAAAAATTTCCGTAATCGTCGGGAGTCTCGGCTACCTGAGGTCCAACATTGCCGCCGGAGGACCCTCCACAGAGGAATGGCCAGCGAGACGTCAACCCGATGGGAAATAGGGGTCGTAAAAATTATGAGAATCAAACCAGTACCAATCCACGCATATGCATGGTTCAATTGGCTGTTGACGATTTGGCCGCACATGTCCCCGCTTCTTTAAAGCAGCATATTTGTATGAGGGGATATTATGAGTTATCATCATTGCTTAACAGAATTCTAGAACTATCCGAGTTCTGTTCAGAAACAGTTTTCCGCTTTAATGCTGAAAGTCACATTGTATTGGCCCCTAAAGGATACAAGGACAACATTTTGAGCATCGATAATTGGATAAAGGCATTCATTATCTATATGCAAGGTTTCATATCACAAATTGTTTAATTTAGCTGGCCTAATCTGTTCTGAATGCCTCATTTAAAGAATTTTATAAACCATTAATTCATTTTTGATCAAACCTAGATGTATGGAAGTTGGGAGGCTCCATTCCTTACTGGGCTGGCGTGCACAGTGGAGACACAGGTGCTGTTTTCGTCTCTCCAACTTTCTAATTTTAATACGACTTGGTGTAAATGACTTAATTTCTGCAACTACAATTGAAATCAGACCTATGATTGAAAATCAAATTAATAATCTACGTGACGCTATCCCAGAAGCAGTTATTGTCTGTGTAAAATTTTTACAAAGACAGCAGTGGTCGGGCAACCTTGATGGTAAAAAACGTAAAAGGCGCTTTAAGGCAAAGAAAATCTCCTATATAAGTGACCCCATTCCCCAAAAATACCTAACACTTTAATCCCAAATAAACAAGATCCTGTCTGGTCCAGTCTGATAAGGGTCAATAAAACCCCTGTAGACTTGACATGTAGCCTAATTAATGTATAAGGATCATAAATTTTATTGATATGTACAGATACATTAGTTATTTTTTATGTTTTGCATTTTATTGATTGAAATGCATTTGTTTTTCAGAATATAAACAAACTTATTATAATTAAATATATACTTATTTTGATGGCTCAATTATGTCAAGTAATATGCTGGCAAATTAAATTATAATACGACAAAGCATTTCTCAACCCTTTTAGAATACTCTCTACTTTTTTCATAAAAAAAAATAAAATAATTATTTAAAAACTTGATAAGAGAAATGACAAGTTCCTTTTTCTTCAATTATTATGACATTTTATCTAAGTAACAAAATAAAACCAGAAGTATTTATCATTGCTGGATTTTATTAGAACTTAAAGAAGCATTGTTGGATCTAATAGACTTACACATAATTACAGGAACAGTATACGGGCACAATGGATGAAAAGAATGTTAGACTGGAGACCTTTCTAATGACACACTATTAAATGTGAAATGTGTTATGTTGACTATAAGAAAACGTCATTAATTGCAGGTAATTCTGATTATAGTATAAAAACTGTGATTTAGGAATATATAATTCCCTATGTGTAGCCTAAATAAAGTTTATATATATATATATATATATATATATATATATATATATATATATATATATATATATATATATATATAAACTTGACAATGAAAAGACTCGGCACAAGATGGAAGTCTATAAATCAAATAAATAAAATCACTTCACATGCCTTTCCAACAGTATTTAATTATAAAAATACAAACTAGTTTCGCCTATCGGTTCATCAGTGTACATACAATGTAACGTGACGTTACTATGGTAATGACGTGACGTCAATATAAAGGGACGTAATTCTGACGTTATTTACTTAAAGGGGCGTAATAAACGTTGTTATTTAATTATTTAGAATATAACTGTTACTGTAGGTTGTTAAGTTTTGGTTTAAAGCATTTTATAAAATAATTTTCTTTTGCTAACCTAGCTGAAGTATTATCTACTTTCATTTTAAAAAATGGGAACATTTGAAACTTTGGATTTTTATTACTGCAAATATCTATATGATTACTTAATGGAATTTGTCTAGTTGAAGGGTCTCGTATTTGTTGTGCGTGGATAGTTCTTCTTGTTCTTAATTTATCGCCAGTTTGGCCAATATAATATTCTTCGCATCGGTTGCAGGTGATTACATACAGTACATTTTTTACACCACAGGACATATTTTCATTTACGTAAAATCTTTTGCCGTTAAAGTTGTAGTAATTGCTTTCGTTTATATGTTTGCATAAACTACAGTTGAGTCTCTTGCATTTTGTAACGGTGAAATTTCCGTTTTTATCAGACTTTATTGTGAATCTAGCTTTTGTCAATAATTTTTTAAGGTTTGGTGGTTGCCGTTTGCTTTTGATAAATTTTGAGTTTGTGAGTACCTCTTTCATTTTAGTGTCTGACATTATTATAGGTAACTTATTCGTGATAATTGTATATAGTTCAGGGTTTTTAGGGTTGAATGTAGATACGTAAGGAATTGTGTCTTTATGTGGTTTGATTTGTGTTTTAAGTAGTGTCTCTCTTGGAATTTTTAGCGCTTTGCTGATTCCATTTTGGATGATAGTTTTAGGATAATTTCTGTTAAGAAGTGATGACATAATTTCTTTTAAGCGTATATTCCTAATGTTAGTATCTGAAACAATTGTGCAAATACGTCTTGCTAAATTATATGGTATACTTAATTTTGTATGTTTTGGATGGCATGATTTAAAATTAAGGTATTGTTTTGTATCTGTAGTTTTAAAGAAAATGTCTGTTGAAAGATGGCAACCATTTTTCTTAATCAAAATATCTAGAAAAGATAATTGTGTTTCCCCTATTTCTATTGTGAATTTAATATCTGGGTGCAAGTTATTAAACAGGACGTGGAAATGCTCAAGTAGGTTTTGTGATTTTGTCCAAATGACAAAACTGTCATCTAGGAATCGTTTCCAGTACTTTTTTATATATGTAGCAAATGTTGTGTCTGTTGCATGTTCCAAGATTGTATAAAGCTTTTCTTCCAAGTAACGTAATACTAATGTTGCATATGTAGGTGCAAATTTTGTTCCCATAGCTGTTCCCCTGATTTGATTGTAAAATGTTCCATTGAATGAAAAATTGTTATAAGTGAGATATTAAAGAAAAAACATCAACGAAATGCCTTTCAAACACACTGGATCCCGGAAGGATACAAGAACATAAAGATAAAATTATAGAGTATGAGAAAAAATATATGTTCAAACAGTGTCAAAAATTTAATTATAATTAAACTTTTGACACTGTTTGAACATATATGTTCTCTCTCTCTCTCTCTCTCTCTCTCTCTCTCTCTCTCTCTCTCTATATATATATATATATATATATATATATATATATATAAAATTATTGTATTGTAAAAATATTATAATAAAATCCAGCAATAAGAGATATCATTGTTCAAAACACACATAATTCATTATTTATAAAAGCCATGTTCCTGAATGCATTTTCTTTTATTTTTTGATAAAAATCCTGCAATGTTATATATAATTGTAAAAAACCTGATTCATTCCGGCCTAAAGAATTTTGGCGGATAACCTGAAATCAGCTGAGGCGAAAATTCTGTTCGTGCATACCGTACCGAAAGGCGACCAGGCGCGTCAAATTATTGCTATAAAGTTTCTTCATTGATTAAAACTCAGCTAAATACCATATCTCGTCATCTGCACTGTACTTTGGCGTATCGCTTTTGTGGCTTGGTGGCTTAGGTTGAATAGGATTTGTCCTACGTGTTAGGCGAAATCTAGTTGTTATTGCTGTATTGGTATATGTATTGCATTCTCAACAATTTTCATGCAACTATGTGCTTACTTTCACGCACACAACAGATTTAGTGACCTGACTGTTGGATCAACATTTGTATCTACACAATTGAGAGCATACAAGGTTTTGAGTAAATAATCAATTATCACGATGCATAGTTTACAATTCGACTTTCTTTTGTATTTGAAAGGAACTTTTAGCGTTTAAATCAGGCAAAGGAGAGTTAAATTGTATACACATTTGTTTTGTTTTAACAGCAGGTGTTTCATCAACAATGTAGTTGGGACGTTCCAGGATAGCGGTTTATTAGCACTGCAAACCAGATCTTAGAACATCTTAAAATATACTTCACAGAGAATGTCAATGGTTCCCTTTTATCAATACTCTGAAATTTTAGGACGTTTGAACAAATCGTAATGGTAAATTATATCTTTTGTATATGGGCAGTTATGCAGTTTCGTTTCTTTAGTTCCCGTTTTATTTATTATTGTACAATTTGTTACCTCAAATAGAAAACAATACAAGCATTAGCTAACAGACGGCAATAGTTCAAGTGTTGAAAGATGTATTTCCATGCAATGCTCGTTAGTTACTTACATTTTCTATATCATCTTCTAACTGATCTATATCAATCCCTGTATGAAGTTCTACTTTTTCCCCGGCTATGTGCGAAAGAGCTTCTGATAACTTGTTAAGTGTGTTTGTCGATTCGCCATTTTCAAACATCTGAAATGCATTCCTTACTCCTACTGTCCCGCTGCATTCATGTGTTAGATGAACAGCACCAACATGTAACTCCTTTTCTGAAATATCGTTCAAAAAGAGAAATATACCAGATACTAGGACCCACGAGTATCTAGTTACTGAGAAAAGTAAGTATGAATAAATGGATGTTTGTTATCTATATCAGATATAACTTATATTATAGATAAGAGGGCAGCTGAATTAAAGCATTTGGCATCACGTTTTTCACTAGGTTCTTGAAATAGGATTAAAAGTATTGTTACCGTATCTATTGATGGCTGTCTCGAGACTGCGTAGATCTACGTCAATTGTTATCTTTGTTTCATACTCATGGTATTTATCAACTACTTTCTCAATGCATGTTAACTTCTGTTGTACCTGTGGACTCTTCAAATAAAGTACTATATCTCTCATACACTTGAGAGTAGGACACAGTACCGTCAAAAGTATGGACCCTTCGTCTGCCTTTACAACCTTAACACCTTGCTCCTCCATTCCTTGAAACAGACCTTCAACAGCTGATACAACTTCATCATTAGAACTGTCTACATCGGGTCCATTTGATATAACATTGTTGGACGCTTCAAGTATTTGTTTTTCCACTTGTCGTCGGCGTTTAGCACTGCCTGAATTCACTTGCATTCTCACCAGAAGACCTAAAATAATATTCTATATCTATATTTATTTAAATGAATTTTTAACAAAAATAAGCCAGCTGGCCAAACCACTAACGCACATAGCTTGTTTATTTTTTTCTTCCTAGTTTTAGAAGGTATCTCAATTCCTATAACGTGTTTCGCTATCAACAAAATACTTACATTGATATGTTGTATAGTTTAAGCTACAACTCAAGAATGAAACTTATATATTCAGTAAATATTAATTCGTATGTTCATAAAACGACCAAAAACATTTAGTTATACCTTTTCGTAATTAGCAGATCATATTGTCAGTTTTACACGTTAATTTTCTATGCTATATATATTGTGTTTATTTCTCAACGTCATTATAAATACTTTCATTTTTTAGATGCTGTGTTCTTTCCCTGTTGAATATATATTCTTGCTTTTCCCCCCTACCCACCCCAACATCCTAATAATTTTGTCTACCTCTTAACACCCTTACCATTTTGCCTACCCCTTAAACATTTTCTAGTATTTTGCATCTATAATTCAAACGTCATTGTTGGATTTTTAAAGCAACTCGTCTGTTATATTTTTCCGATGCAATTTCTTTCTATAGCACTAAAGATGTGTTTGGGGTGCTTTGTGTTTCTAGTGCAAGAAATTTTTGTAACAAATGTGCACTCTCTGTGACATGTATGAAACTTGGTATGATTGTAGTCGGATAAATTGTCTTTCGTATTTGACTGGGAAGCAGGTTGGGGATATTAGAAATGGCCGCGAAAAACAAGATAGCCGCCATAATAAACAGTTTTGTAAAAAAATTCTGATATTTTGCGGCCATCTTGGATTTAATTGGCCATATTCATGGACATCTGTACATGTTAAATTTTTATGAGCATATTTTACAAATATATTATCATGATGCAACGTTTCACAATATTCACACAAAATGCATAACTGAGGTAAGATTTTCATGGAAACTATTTTATGGCGGCCATCTTGAATTTAGTTTGCCATATTGAATTGTACAATTTTTTAGGAGAGTGCTAATTAAATATATAAACTACTTACAAACAAAGCAAAATTTCCACACTATATGACCAAGTGACGCACAAATTTCAAGACAAATATTTTATGGCAGCCATTCTGTAGGACATATTGAATTTATTTATCTACTGTTTGTGTACAATTGTTTGAGGAATGCACTTCACAAATATACGTACTAAATCTATTGGACGCATAGAATGCAACCAAACAAAATGATAGCTGACTAGGTTTGACTGAGTCTGTTGATGAGAGGTAACGGAAAGTGCAACTCCCTCACGTCACCTAGCTTTGACTTTAGCGTGATTCTTTAGGTAATGAATTGATTCCATGATCAAAAAGGACCATAAAAATATAACAACACTGAATCCACGACCAACAGCTAGTCATATTATTACATTGTTTCATCCTGAAAGAAGAGGTAAACAGTTCTAGGTTATGATATAGTAGTTTCAGTACTATAATTATACATAGCAACATGTCTGTAATTTGTTTATAAATTAAGGGGCATGTAAGTAGCATAAATCAAGAACTGCTTACACACTTGACAATAAATTGACAAATAGTGCACATTTAGTACTTGACAGTCCATTTACAAACTATATTTAATTGAGTAAAATACCTGGTTTGGACATTTACTACTTTTTATACTTTTTGTACGTCTATCTGGACTGGAAATTGTATTTATGTACTTTTATTGTTAGTTAAATATCTCCTTTATATCTGTGTCTGTATAAAAAATGTCTTTTTACTTTTCGTCTTAGTTTTGAAAACAAACTTATATCAATACAAACACAGTTTTCCCATTATCTGACGCACTGTACACTAAAATATGCATAATGGACCTGACAATTGCAAATACCTGCACTATATCTGTCTGGGCGAATTGTTGCCTTTCTTTGTAATCACAAGCATTTACTCATATTGACAAAATTTTCACATGAAATAATTGGGAAAATAATATTTTGCAAATTGGATTGGTTTGGAAATCAATTTCTGAACTTTTATCCGCTTTTTACCTTTAGACTGACATTTTATGTTCTGTTATTAACATATGGCTGCATTTAAACAAAGGGGTGGGTGAGGGGAAAGAACTTTATTAATAATTTTTGTCTGTAAACCAAAAAAAAAAAAACACCAACAACAAAAATAACAAACAAACAAAACACAAAACAACCCAGTTTTTTTAAATAACTGTTTAGTATTAAGGAATACAAGTAACGTACTATGATTAAAATAATGTGTATTTTTAGTCCGGACAGTATTTACAATTTTTACTTTAGGAAAGAAATAAAATGTCAGTAGTAAATTGATAAAAAGTGTTGAAATCTTAAAATATAATGACCATAATAGTTTTTGTCTCAATGTGATTGTCTTGATTATATAACGGTATATGTTCTATATATGACTGTTCCAGGTAACATCCTTTTATGTTTTACAATTATTTCACCACTGTCAAATAAAAGATTATTTTTGGCGACCATCTTGGAATTTGATTTTTCAATATAAATCGAAAACTTATTTGAAGTGTAGTATATATTACACTATAATAATTTATTCTAAGGCTTACATGAAACACACACTTGTTTTGCCATTTTCCAATAAAACTTAATTTTTGCGGCCATCTTGGATTTTGGCGACCATCGTGGATTTCCACAAACTGTTTTTCAGTGTTAAATGAAACGTATTATATCTATGTCAAACCGTGCGAAGTTGCATGCTTTTACAGAAGTTGCACACTTTTGGTGCTCAGATTTCTTGAACCATTCCTGGAAATCTACCATTATTATTTATTTTTTATGTATTATCACAACAACAGACATTTTAAAGTTTGATTTGGATGTTCTGGAAACGTATATGTTTTTCTAAGTAAATTGTATGTCCACTGATTTAATAAAAGTTATGCGCATCAGCGTTTTTCAAAAGGCCACAAAATTGAATTAAACGTTTTTGAAACTACAGTATATTAGCTATATCTACGATTGATTATATCTTTACGATAATATACAGTTTGTGTGGAAACTAAACACAGACAAGTATCGTTTTACTTCTTCATAATCAGTACAAAACATTCTAAATACTTTACAAACAGCACTTACAGATTATGCTTAAACTATAACTGAACATCAATTATCAACATTTTACTTTGATTTCAAGAATATGTTTAGAAAGTATGTTTAAACGCGTTCATTAAAATGAAAATTTGAAAACTCATGGTTAAGTAAATAGATATCAACAACATAATCATAATAAAACATAATATAAAAGCAAAATCTGCAAATCTGTTTGACTGTATTATATGCGTAAAAGAGGAAATATTTAAACTGAATTAGGTTAAACGTTTGAACACACTTGTTTGGCTCAGTAAATTACATTTTATTGTGTCTAGTAATGATTATAAATCTTAAATAAATGACGTAATGTAATTGAAAAACATAGATAGTAAAGGTATACCTATCTTTTCGTGGTGCTTATGTTCTAGCTTTCCTTGATCGGCTTGCCCTTTCTCAATCTGTTCCAATCTTCGAAATACTTCTTCCATTCCTGTTGGTTTGGAAAATTAATTTCACCAAGGGCTCGAAGCTGTTACCAGACAAACGAATTCATTAAATTTATTGACAATTTTCATTTACTCGTATATTGTTTTCTATAACCAATTGATGCAGTAATTAGCATAGCAATATGCGCTTAAGGTGTGTTCAATGTCGTTCATATATACGATATACCATCATTTCATATATTTGACTGACTACATATCAGTCATGTATTCATCAATTATAAGCCAGTTAATAGGTATTCTACATATAGCTGTAAATATAAGATCTGTCATGATTTTGAATTACTTACCGAAATTTTAAGGTTGAACTAATGATC